>NC_045982.1:23080634-23380634 GCF_010909765.2 Amblyraja radiata | reverse complement strand
AGAGTAGAAACGAGTCATCCTCGATTACAAAAAGACTGTCTGAGAAGGACCCAAAAAAGAAGTATACTATTTGATGAAGGGGCAGATCAGGAACATGAATGTGTGGCTCATAGATATGCGTGGAAAAGAGGGATTAATGCCATGGAATATAGACATCATAACAAAGGATGTAAAGAAGATGTACGATTGGGACGAGTGTCTAGGGAGAAATCACATGCAGAGCTTTGAATAATACATTGTGACTGGTAAGTCAGAGGGGACAGATTTGATGGAAATAACATTAGCTAAAGATAAAATAAATCATAGTTTAGAATAAAGGTCAAATCAAAGTAAGGATTATAGGTAAGTTGCCAAGAAACATACAAAGAAGATAACCATAAAGTGATGGTTAAAATTTCAATGAATGGTATAATGAATAAAAGTAAGTGTTACAACGCAGTATCAGTGGCAAAACAAGGATCTTGGAGGTAATGTGTGAGAAGGAACTGCAGATGCTGGTTTAAACCGAAGATAGACACAAAAAGCTGGAGTAACTCAGCGGGACTGGCAGCATCTCTGGAGAGAAGGAATGGATGACATTTCGGGTCGAGACCCTTCTTCAAACTGGTTAGGGATAAGGGAAATAAGATGTAAACGGTGATATTGAGAGATACAGAACATTGAATGAAAGATATGCAAAAAAAGTAATTGAAAGCTGTTTGTAGGGGTGAAAATGAGAAGCTCCTGCGACTTGGGTGGGGGAGGGATAGAGAGGGAGGGAATGCTTCTAATTTGCATTTAACCTCACTCTGACAATGGAGGAGACCAAGGACAGAAAGGTCGGTGTAGGAACGGGAAGGAGAATTATAGTGTCCAGCAACCGGGTGATCAGGTTGGTTGATGCGGGCCGAGTGAAGGTGTTCCGCAAAACAATCGCCCAGTCTGCATTTGGTCTCGCCTATGTATAAGAGTTCACATCTTGAACAACGGATACAGTAGATGCGGTTGGAGGAGGTGCAAGTGAACCTCTGCCTAACCTGAAAGGACTGTCGGAGTCAATGGGAGGACATATAGCCACAGGTGTTGCACCTTCTGCAGTTGCTGGGGAAGATACCTGGGGTGGAGGTATTTGGGTGGGAAGGGATGAATTAACCAAGGAGTTGTAGAGGGAACAGTCTCTCCGAACGGTGGAAAGGGGTGGAGATGAGAAATGTGGCAAGTGGTAGGATCCCGTTGGAGGAAATTTCAGAGGATTATGTGTTGTAAGCGACGGCTGATGGGGTGGAAGGTAAGGACGAGGGGGACTCTGTCTCTGTTGCGACCAGGGGAAGGGGGAGCAAGGGCAGAGCTACGGGGTACCGAGGAGACACAAGTGGGGGCATCATCTATGATGGGAGAGGGGAACCCTGTTCCCTAAAGAACTAGGACATCTTGGGCGCAGATGCGGCATTGATGTACTCCGGGGGCGCTGTTCTGGCAGCAGCCATGTCAGCAGCGCGTCAGTTTTTTCAACCTTTTTTATTTTTTAGTTTGTTTTAAAGTATGTATTTAATGTTCCTTCGTGTGTTTGTGTGGGGGGTGGTGTGGGGGGGTAAGGGGGAAACCGCTTTGGTCGCCTCCTCCATGGAGAGGCGACTTTTTCCAGGTCGCCTCCCCCGTGGCCTAACATCAAGGATCGGCGCGGCCTTTCCCGGAGACGCGCCCGGGGCTTCAGCGGTGGGCGCAGCGTGGACTCTCGGCGTGGAGCGGGTGAACCCTCACTGGGGCTCGCTGGAGGGGAGCGCTCCGTTTCGCTGGTCCGGGGCAGCCGGCAGCCTGAAGTCGCAGCCTGAAGCCGCCGTCTGCAGAGCTCCAGCTGGTGCGGCGTCTACAGCCCGGGATCCCTCGTGGGGGACCCGGGGGAAGAAGAAGCCATCAATGCCGGCCCGCGGCCAACTTCTACCGCGGGGCCGGCATGGACTTACCATCACCCCTGGAGGGGAGCTTCGACCGCCGGCCCTGCAGTCTACGGTGCTTCTGGCTGCGGCGGGGACTTTAAATCTTGATCGCTGGCCTGCGGCCTACAACAACTTAAAGCCGCGGTCTCCGGTGAGGAAGAGCCGATCCTGGAATGACTCTGGACTCTGGTCCTGTCCACGGGGGGGAAATGGAGGAGGACTGGCCAAATGTTTGTGCCTTCCACCACAGTGATGAATGCTGTGGTGGATGTTTGTGTTACATTTTGTGTGTTCTTTATTATTGTATCGCTGCTGACAACCCAATCCTTGCCGGGTCACTGCTCGTGCGGTCGGTGCAGAGAGTAGCTTTGAATGTTTGTCTCTTCGTTGATTGTGTTCCTTTCTTTTTTTAAAAGCTACTGTAATGCGCCCTTTAAATTGCCCCTCGGGGATGAATAAAGTACTTGATTGATTGATTGATTGATTGATTGATTGATTGATTGATTGATTGATTGATTGATTGATTGATTGATTGATTGATTGACAAATGAATTGGGAGTCTTTGTGGCTAGTGGTGGGATCCCGTTGGAGGTGGCGGAAATATCGGAGGGTTATGTGTTGTATGCGATGGCTGATGGGGTGGTAGGAAAGGACTAAGGGAACTCCCGAACTATGTCAAAGATACCTCACATGCCATTTGTCTCTTTAATGACTTCCGCTTTCCGAGCCCCCACTCCCTCATCTTTACTATGAACGTTCAGTCACTCTACACCTCCATCCCCCACCAGGAAGGCCTTAAAGCCTTCTGTTTCTTCCTCGACCGCAGAACCATTCAATTTCGTGGGGGCGCTGCGAGTCGGCTGCCCTGCCAGCAGCATGTTCGTCATTTCTACTTTTTTTGTTTTTTTTAGTGCCCAAATGTGTGTTTTAATGTCTTGGTGTGACTTGGTGGTGAGTAGGGGTAAGGGGGAACCGCTTTTGGTCGCCTCCTCCACGGAGAAGCAACTTTTTCCATGTCGCCTCCCTCGCGGCCTAACACCATGGATTGGTACGGCCTTTTCCGGAGTCGGGCCCAGAGTTTCAGCAGGCGGCGCATCGTGGACTTTTCATCGCAGAGCCTGGGACCCCTCGCTAAGGATCGCCAGAGAAGAGCTCCGACCGCCAGCCCGCGGCCGATAACATCCTGAAGCTGCGGTCTGCGGAGCTTCTAGCCACGGGGGCGGCGTGAATTTACTATCTGGAGCCTGGGTTCCCTCACCGGTGACAGCCAGAGAAGTGCTCCGACCGCCGGCCTGCGGCCTACAACATCCTGAAGCCACGGCCTCCGGTAGGAAAGCGCGGATTCGTGACCTCCAAACTCCGAGTGTGTTCGACTGTCCTGACGTCAGAGTTTCAACCATCCCAACAAGAGGGCCTGTACATCTGGCCGGCCGTAGCAGCAACTACGGAGGTTTATGGCCCCGAGCATGGGTGAACAATGGAGGAGGACTGACTGTACTTTGTGCCTTCCATCACAGTGAAGAATGCTGTGGAAGATGTTTGTGTTTAATTTTATTGTGTATTGTGTGTTCTTTTTTGATTGTACCACTGCTGGCAAATTCATTTCACTGCACTTATATGTGTATGTGATGAATAAAACTGATTGATTGATTGATTGATTGATTTCCCTCTACTAACACTCTATTCCACCTAGCGGAGCTGGTCCTCACCCGCAACAACTTCTCCTTTGACTCCTCACACTTCCTCCAAGTCCAAGGCATAGCTTTGGGCACCTGCATGGGCCCCAGCTATGCCTGCCTCTTTGTAGGGTACATCAAACAATCCCTGTTCCAGGCGTACACTGGCCTTATCCACGAACTCTATCTCCATTACATTGACGACTGCATTGGTGCTACCTCCTGCACCCATGCAGAACTCATGGACTTCATCAACTTCACCACCAATTTCAATCCTGCACTCAAATTTACTTGGACCATCTCCAACACCTCCCTCCCCTTTCTTGATTTCACAGTCTCCATCACAGGAAATAGACCATTGACTGACGTCTATTACAAACCCACTGACTCCCACGACTATCTCGACTACACTTCTTCCCACCCAGCTTCCTGCAAAGACTCCCAATCCCTCCGTCAACGCCGCATCTGCGCCCAAGATGAGGTGTTCCGTACTAGAACATCCTAGATGTCCTCATTCTTTAGGGAATGGGATTCCCCTCGCCCATCATAGATGAGGCCCCCACTCGTGTCTCCTCAGTACCCTGTAGCTCCGCCCTTGCTCCCCCTCCCCCTGGTCACAACGGAGACAGAGTTCCCCTAGTCCTTATCTTCCACCTCATCAGCCATCACTTATAACACATAATCCTCTGAAATGTCCTCCAACGGGATCCCACCACTAGCCACATTTTCTCATCTCCACCCCTTTCCGCCTTCCACAGAAACTGTTCCATCCACAACGCCCTGGTTAACTCATCCCTTCTCAACCAAACCACCCCCTGCCAGGTACCTTCCCCTGCAACTGCAGCTAATGCAACAACTGTCACTAACCCTCCTCCGTCGCCTCCATACAGGGACCCCGACAGTCCGTTCAGGTTTGGCAGAGGTTCACTTGCACCTCTTCCAACCTCATCTACTGTATCCGATGTTCAAGATGTGGACTCTGATACATTGGCGAGGCCAAACGCAGGCTGGCCGATTGTTTCACGGAATACCTTCGCTCAGCTCGTGTGAACCAACCTGATGTCCCGGTTGCTGGACACTTTAATTCTCCTTCCCATTCTGACGCAGACCCTTCTGGCCTTGGTGTCCTCCATTGTCAGTGTGAGGCTAAACGCAAATTGGAGGAACAGCATCTCATATTTCGCTTGGGCAGCTTGCAGCCCAGTGGTATGAACATTAATTTCTCTCACTTCAGGTCACCCTGGCGTTCCCTCTCTCCCTATCCCTCCCCCCACCCAAGTAGCACTAGCTTCACATTTTCACCTTACAAACAGCTTACAAAGGCCTGTTTCCTTTATCGTCGTTACTTTTTTGCATATCTTTCATTCATTGTTCTTTATCTCTCCACATCAACGTCTATATCTCTCGTTTCCCTTATCCCTAACTAGTCTGAAGAAAGGTCTCGACCCGAAACGTCACCTATTCCTTCTCTCCAGAGATGCTGCCTGTCCCGCTGAGTTACTCCAGCTTTTTGTGTCTAACTTGGAGGTAATAATTTGCAGACTGCTGAAGAAGGCTCAATCCATGTTCTAGCATTTAGATAGGTAACATTTCAAAATAATTGTGAGGTGGATTTTGTTAGTAGAAATAGTAAGATTAAACGAGAACTTACCAGTTTGAAGTTTGATCGTTATTTTATGAGGAGTAACGTTGAGAGAATACGTGAAGAACCCAGCCAGGACGCATGCGTGTCATTCTTCAAAGCAGCGGTGGGAATTCACAGATAACTGTAATGACTAAACATAGTAAGATTAAAGAAGAGATACCAGTTGAGTATATGATCAAGGGTGGGAGCGGAGGGCACATGACTATTTGTATATGACACGTATTCCCTCAACGTTACTCAACGCTAAGTGCCATTTCTTTGCCTCTGATGATCTTAGTATACTCCGTATATAATAGTAAGTGTGTTACAATACAGAGACGATCATCTGTTGGGTAGGCCCTGAATTCAGTTTTTAGGCCTGCTGACCCCTGTCTGTTCTGTTTGACTAATTCATTGATGTGAAAAGTTAAATTTCCAGATGAAATAGTCATGTTGTCCAGCCTTAGTTTCTGTAGCGACTGGAACCTTTGTGCCGTGACCAAGGCCATCAGCTTGACTGTTTTCATAGTCAGTTTCTGTAGGGACAGAGCTGTAGCTGGAGACCAGTTTCTTAACATGGTCAGTACAATGCTCACATCCCATATTTGGGAGTACCTGGTTCTTGGGGGATTAACATTAAAAATGCCCCTCATGAGTTTGGTTACTAGGGGGTGTGTCCCAACAGAATGCCGCTCTGTTTCTTGCCACAGGTTTGTTGACAGAGCACTTCTGGCGCAGTTGATGGCACTATATCTGAGCCCCTCATCGTAATGGAGGCTTGCCAGGAATTCCAGAACTGACGGGATGTTCATAGATCTGTGGGTGATGTTATTGTTGTGACAGTACATTTCCCATTTCTTGATGTACACCAAGTACTGTTTTTTGGTGGACTGTCTGTGGGCCGCTGAAATAATATCCACTGTTCGGTCCGTCAGTCCCAGGTGTAGTAGAGGTGCTGTCAAACTCTACAAATTAATAGGTTTATATAATTATGACATGGGTGACTTTCCCTTGTTACGGGATGAACCAGTAAATTAGGTCTATGATGGATGGTGATGCATGGTTCTAATACCATGTCGAGTATCACCGGGAACCATGGTTGAGTAGGCCAATCGGGTACTATCAAAATACCAGACGCAGAGTCTTGCTGTATTTTCCTTAATACCCGACTGATGAGGCAGAAAGGAGGGAATGCATAAATAAACAATTTCCCCCAATGCAGCGAAAATGCATCTGTTGCCGCTGCCCCAGGGTCTGATTCCCATGAAACATAATTCGATAACTGGTGATTGAGCCTGGATGCGAATAGATCGATATCTGGTGTTCCATACCGTGCTGTAATTTCAGCAAATACATTTTTATCCAACATCCATTCAGTGTTTTCATTGAATTTGCGTGACCTGGTGTCTGCCACTAAATTTAGTTTACCTGGTAAGTAGGTAGCTGATATCCAAATATCTCTCTGGATACACCATTGCCAAATTGTGTTGGCCAGATTGTCACATGATGTCGATTTGTTTCCACCCATATGGTTGATATATGCTACCATGGTGGTGTTGTCAATTTGTAGTCTAACATGCTGGTGATATAACCCAGAACAATATGACTTAAGGCCATGGAATGCACTTAACATTTCCAGGTAGTTTATGCCCAGTGTTTGTAATAATGATGCCTCTGGTGCATTGCATCTCCCTCCACAGCTGGAGATGGAATTGGTAGCACCCCAACCAAGTGCACTGGCATCAGTTTGTAGTACCATAGACGGGTTGCTGATAATGATTGGATTGGAACAATGCCTAATGTTATCTTTCCACCATTTTAGTCCCATTATGGCCTCTGTTGGTAGCTTCATTGGTCTGTCAAAATGACCACCATTAATTTTGAGTGCTCGTATTTTAGCCCTCTGTAAATTTTGATAATGTAAAGGTCCGAATTGTGTGGCTGGAAACGCAGCCACTATTTTGTCAATTATTCTTGCTACCAGTCTGATGGATGGTTTAGTGATGTCAATGATTTTGCTGCAAGCCTCTATTAAGGCTGTAACCTTTTCTATCGGCAAAGTCACTGACATGTGAACTGAGTTAATGGTGAACCCCAGATAATCCATTGTGTTAAATAACATCTGTGGTCACCTCTTATGGGTACTGTATAGTAAGCATCTTTTAAATCGATGCTTGCCATGTAGTAACCTTTGGAAATCAATTGCTTAGCAGTAACAAAGGTTTCCATCTTGAAATGAATATATTGTACGAAAGTATTCAAATTAGTCAAATCTATGATGATGCGGCAACCACCATCTTTCTTGTTTATGATAAAGATTTTGGACACGAGTTCCTGTGATTCGTGTTGGGTTTTCTCAATTACTCCTTTTTTATAAAGCCGCTGTAGTTCAGCATGTGCTTTTGATTTTCCTTTGCCTGTAAGCACGAACATTCGGTTCAGTACATGCTGAACTGGAGGGTTATGTTTTTGTATAAATTCTATGGTATAACCCTATACTGCTTAAAATATAAGTGTCAGTAGTTAACTTATTCCATGCATCCAGATAGAATTGTAATCTCCCACCAACCTCCATGCTCCCTTCAATTCGTAAAGAACCAGACCCACCTACCTCCATGGTTACTAGTGGTAGGTTTGTTACTTTTTCGGCATCCTCCGTGGACGTTGAGGCGCCGGTGTCTGGATCTGTAGTTGGGTTGAGGGTTTGTGCATTTTCCAGGAAGGCCGGTCTGGGCCTTGGCCTAAAAAAGACCGATGTTGAGTGTTCCTGGCCTTCGAGCTTTCACCAGTTTGTCTTGGCCGACTGGTGGGTGCGTAGGGGTGCTGTTTCTGGCCGAAGTAGTTTTTGGACGTTGCTTTAATGAGCCCCAGGGTTTTAGCCTCTTCGTCAAGTTCTTTTACCTGTTTGGATAAGTCACCTCCAAATAGTAATATTGGTGGTTTGGAGGTTCCAGGTTTGCACAGGCCTGCAAATTTGGGGTCTAAAGCCGGTTGGATGGCACTCTTCCTAATACTATTTAACTCGTATTGGTAGTTGCAAAATAAAGCCGGTGCATCCTGGTGATCTTGTGTCATGTCTTTTTCGTTTATTGTGCGGGCGAAAGCCGTAATTCCCGCTGTTAGGACTTTCAGAACTTTCTGTAGTTTCAAGTCCCTGGCTCTGATTGAGGCTCCGACATGTTTCCAAATACACTGGTTGACACTGGGAACATTCAGTGATTTGCAGTTCCCTGGTGGTAAGTGTCTTGCTATGGTGTCCAATAATGCCTGTCCTTATAGCTGGTTGAATGACATGTAGTCGATACTTGCAGCTATTTTAGGCTCCAGGTTTTGGCCAGTTTGGTCGGGTTGAATGAACTGGGACACCATATCAATAGGTTTTCTTGCACCCCATGCACACTAGGGGTATGTTCTGCACACCCCTCTTCAGGGTCAGCCCAGAATTGACCCCCCGTACTCCCCTCTGATGAGGAAGAAACACTGTGCAGCCCTACAAGAGGTACTGCTGTAGGACTTACTAGCTGCCCACTGTGACTAGTCTCCATCTCCTGGAGCCTGCCAGTTTGGAGTATTTGCTACAACAGCCGCTCCAACTGGCTCCAATGCTCTCGGGCATTGGCCACTCGCGGCTGCTCCTGTTCCTCAAGCCGCTCCAATCGGCTCCAATGCTCTCGGGCACTGGCCGCTCGCGGCTGCTCTTGTTCCTCAAGCCGCTCCAACCGGCTCCAATGCTCACGGGCACTGGCCGCTCGCGGCTGCTCCTGAAGCCGCTCCAACCGGCCCCAATGCTCACGGGCACTGGCCGCTCGCGGCTGTTCAAAGTCGGACTCATCGGAGTCAACGACTGTTAGTTTTTTGCTTCGCTTTACCGCCCGGCTGTGGCCGGTGCGGGAGCGAAGTCGGGCACAGCTGTTCCCATTACGGGAGATTGGTGTGCCGTTGGCCGCTGCTGGCTGCCCGCAACTCCGCGGTTCTCCCCCGCCAGCTTTTTCGCAGCCTTCTTGTTTCTCGTGGATCTGTCCATGCCTCCACCTGTGAAGTAAGTGGAAAGAATGCAGAGTCTCCTTACCTGCTGTTCCCGGCTTTCAAATTCTGCCGCTAAGGGGAACGTCGTTCCCCCTGCTGTGACTCGTTGCAATGCGTGTAGCGATATGACACACATGCGTCCTGGCGGGGTTCTTCACGTAGTCACTCACGTGACTCCGAAGTAAAATAGGAAAACATGTGGTAGAGTCAGGGATTGATATATCAAGAAAATTGCCCCTTCAAGCACACATTTGTTTTTTTGGACAATTAAAAGATTTATGGATTAGCGGAGCTTCATTCATTTCATGCTCATTCATTGTTTCCCTAAATTCCCTTAATATTCAATAATATATCACTCAGCTTTGAATATACTTAATGACAGTTTGTATTTACTCTACCTGGAAAATTTCCTCTGATCTCAGTCTGAAATGATCAATCGTTTGTCATCATGCAGCTACTTCAAAAGTTATTTTGGCCACTGGTAACACCCAGTATTCCCCACTTCAGCTCACCAGTTGTGAAAGTTGTCACCTTATTCCTGTTTTTGACATTTGAAAATGATCAAAGATAGTTGGGACCTGTCAAAGAGAGAAAAATCATGCCAATAACTAGATTGCTCTACGAAACTAAACAAAAACAACACACCTCTCTTTTCCCTGCCCCACCCCCCCCTCCCACCCAATCAGTCTGAAGAAGGGTTCCACAAGAAACATTGTCTATCCATTCCCTCCTCAAGTGCTGCCTGACCTGCTGAGTTCTTTCAGCACTTTGCTTTGTACAATCTTGTAGTATAATTCCAGAAAAGTGATCACCATTTCTCTGTACCTAATTTCCATAGAGCCTCATTTGAAATGTCATCTAAGACAATCCTCCTCATTTCTGCACTGATAGCCTCCTTCAACAGTAATTAGTTTTGCGTATTATTTTTACGTGTACTGAGGTACCATGAAAAGATTGTTGTTGCATGATTCCAGTCAAAGAAAAGACTACGTGATTACAATCAAACTGTCCACAGAACACAGGTAAATGATTAAGGATACAACATTTAGTGTAAGATTAAGTCAGATGAAGTCCAATTAAAGATACAGGTAATTCACAGGTTTCCAATGAGTGATGAAGTCAGGACTGCACCTTTGCTGGTGAGAGGACAGTTCAGCTGCCTAATAACAGCTGGGAAGAAACTATCCCTGAATCTGGAGGTATGCACATCAATCTTCTGTACCTTTTGCCTGATGGATGAGGGGAGAAGAGGGTATAACTGGTTCTTGATTATGTTGGTGGCCATGCTGAGGCAGCGTGAAGTGTAGATGGAGTCAATGGAAGGGAAGCTGGTTTGTGTGATGGTCTGGGGCTACGTCCAAAACTCTGCAATTTCTCTCTGCAGCGGTTCCCTGCAGGGGGGTGTCTGGCATGCAGCAGCTGAGAACATGAACCAAATACGAGTGGAATTATAGTTGCATCCTACCAATCAATGGCATGATGCATTATAATTCGAAAAGTCAACTTCACTGAACTACCCTTATTCCCAACATTGCACAGAACAGCAACATCCTTTTTGATGTGTGAGAGTGACAACTCAGTGGAGAAGCAAATTGCTTTTAATGAGATGATTAGTCACTGGTCAGAAAATGCATGCAACCAAATATGTAGCTACCTCATTACCATTTGACACTCCCACCTTAGGTAGTATAACTGTAGTATCTGCATGCACCCTCCCCCTCTTGGTTCCAGTACGTGTGTAGACCAGTTGTGGTCAGTGCTGGGACGTGTGGATGTAGTGTCTTAATAAAGACTTAGTGAAGGACTAAGGACCACGTCTAAAAACCTTTACAGAAATGATTTCTGTTTTCTTGGTATCTACAATGACAAAGACAAAACAAACATTTGGTTCCTACCACATTATAATTCAGTTAGATGAATTGTCAATATATCCTTTTATCCTAAACTACTTCAATTTGCTCTTATAACACTAAACAAGGCAAAAGTACATCAGTTTGAAGAAGTGTCCAAACATAAAATGTTGCATGTCCATTCCCTCCCCAGATGCTGCATGACCCACTGAGTTCCTCCGGCACTTTGTGTTTTCTTCAAGATTCCAGCATCCGTAGTCTCTTGTGTCGGCAAAAGTGCTCTATTTTAAGGATTGTGGCATTAAATGCTTATGGAATGTATTTTCATGTGAAACTCATTTCCCTTATGTCATCTGTGTGGTTATCTCTGTGTCTGAGGAAACCCATGTCCAACTGTCCACGTATTGACCAAACGTTAGTGGTAACACAAGTAAAACTATGGTAGTTCAATAATAATAACTAAACAGAATTCACTGCTCACAGACAAGAAAGTTGATGCAAGCAGATTATATTTCTCTTTATCATCCACTTGGGAAATTATTTTTATCATATTTTACACATCCTGTTCCCATTTTCTGATAGTATTGCCAAAGGATCTTGTAGGTACAATCTTCAGCAAACAGAATGATGTGCCTTCCAAAGCATTAATCAAATTGATAACCCATCTCAACATCATTGAGCCACAATAACCAGCATGCACAAGAATAAATGCAAGGGACAAGCAGTTCTTTGGTGATGTCCAAAAAGAGAAAAAAAAATCACAAGATAAGAAATAAAAATAATCAAATAGATTTGCACTGAGAAGTCAAGCTGTTGATAAGATTTGTATCTGGGCCCCATAGCGTTGAGATTTTCAGTTTCAATACAATTTTATGAGCTTCATTGAGATACGAGTAGATTAAGGGTGGTTGGAGGAGGAACTAGGTAAAATTATGAAATTGAGGAAGATAGAGAGTTGTGATAATAGGGGATCAGAGATATTGGTATTATCAGTCTGAAAAAGGGTCCCAATCCTAAACATCTCCTGCCTATTCCTTCGCCAGATGTTGCCAGATCTACTGAGATCCTCCAGCACTGTTAATTGCTCAAGATTCTAGCATTGGTAATTTCTTGTGTCTCTATTGTTATTAAATTAATGACTGAATTTATAATTTTGCTGTAGATTTCTGCAGACCAGTAAGTTGGTGTTTTGTTTGATTACTGGGCAGGATAAAGCAGATAGTTTATTAATATTTTGCATTTCAACGTAATGTGTGCCTAACTTAACACATTTGAGCATTTTAAATCATTTAATGGTTGAACTGCTAAAGTCATTTGCATAGAAACATAAAAATTAGGTGCAGGAGTAGGCCATTCGGCCCTTTGAGCCAGCACCGCCATTCAATATGATCATGGCTGATCATTCAAAATCAGCACCCCGTTCCTGCTTTCTCCCCATAGCCATTGATTCCGTTAGCCCTTAGAGCTATATCCAACTCTCTCTTGAGCACTGTGTAGCCCATGTTATACTTCCCAAAATGCAACATCTGGCATTTCTCTGTATTAAATTCCATCAAACATTCCTCAGCCCACCTGCTGCAATTTTTTTACAACCATCTTCACTATCTACATTGCCACCCACTTTTGTGTCATCATAAAATCATAAGTGATAGGAGCAGAATGAGGCCATTCGGCCCATCAAGTCTATTACACAATTCAACCATGGCTGATCTATATCTCCCTCTTAACCCTATTCTCCTGCCTTCTCCCCATAACCTCTGACACCAGTATTAATAATGAATCTATCTATCTCTGCCTTATCATTTGCAAACTTGCTAATCATGCCATGTACATTGTCATCCAAATCATTGATATAGATGTCAAACAACAATGGGTCAAGCACCAACCCCTAATTACAAGCTTCCAGTCAAAAAAACAATCTTCGGCTATCGCCCTCTGGTTCCTTCCATGAAGTCAATTTTCTATCCATTCAGATATCTCTCCTAGGATCCCGTGCAATTTCACCTTCCAGAGCAACCTACCATGTGGAACCTTGTTGAATGCCTTAAGGGGCTGTCCCACGAGCATGCGACTCCATGCGGCAAACGCGACCTAAAGGGCCTGTCCCACCAGCATGCGACTCCATGCGGCAAGCGCAACCTAACGTGGTCGCTTGAGCCATACGGCCTCGCGGAGCCGGTCCCACTTCGATCGCCGGAGCCGTATGGAGTTGTGCGGAGCTGGTCTCGACATTGCGCGGGGCTCCGAAAAACTGACCGTATTCAAAAATTCCGCGTGGCAATGGCCTGCCGGCCCGCAGACACCTCAATACCGTACGCACCGCCTCAACGCCGTACGTCACACGCGGACTTCGCTCGAACTTCATGTCACTCACTCGACCTCTGCGTGGCCCCCGCTTCTGGTTTGGTCGCGCTTGCCGCATGCAGTCGCATGCTCGTCGGACAGGCCCTTTAGGTCGCGCTTGCCGCATGGAGTCGCATGCTCGTGGGACAGGCCCTTTACTAAAATCCACATATACAACGTCTATAGCTCTGCCCTCCAACCTTTTTGGTCACATCTTCAAAAAAAACAGTTTTGTATGAAATTACCTTCCATATACAAAACATGCAGACTATCCCTAATCAGCCCCTGTCCATCAAAATGCATGTACATCTTACTCCTTGGAATACTTTCTAGTAACTTTTGACCACAGATGTTGGGCTCACTGGTGTGTAGTTCCCAGCCTTTCACCTGCAGCCCTTCTTACATGGACGTGCTGAATTTGTCTTCTGGCACCTCACCTGTATTTAATGATGACGTGCAAATCTCAGCCAGGGTATCTGCAATTACGTCTACATAATTTAAGCATGGAATCAATGCCTAGTATATAAGGTTTTGGCCACCACTGTGAAAGAAAATCAGGGAAATCATGCTTTGTATCTGGTAAATTGATATTATTAAAGCAGGTCTGTCTAATCACATCTCTGCAGTTGTTAAGTTGTTGCATTCACGTGTTGCAGGATTTCTTACATTGCAACAGTGGCACAGCCTTAAAAATGTTTCTTTGGATGTGAAAAGGCCAGGGTCATGAAAAGCATGATATAACGGTAAATGTCAGCCTCTTTCTTCATTGACATCACTATATAAACATGGAAATGTAGAAAGGTAAAAGCAGAAGGGGGTCACTACGCCAACCTCAGGCTTGCTGCACTATCCAGTTTTATCACAAATAATCATTACACAGTCAGTAACTAGCTCTCTTCCTTGATTCTTCCAGCCCAAGAAAAGGGACTCGATTCCTTTTGAGTACCTTTAATGATTTGTCCTCAATTGCTTTTCGTTCGAAAATTCCACATGTTCACCACTCTGGGAGAAATAAAATCTCCTCATCTCCGTCTTAAATGGCTTAGCTCTTATCTTTAGACTATAATAGAATCCGTTTCACAGCTCACTCTCAATGCCACCTATTCTCACCCCTCCGTACAGAACACTGAGTCTCCAAACTGTAATTGTTATTGGAGATTCTGTTTAGGTGTAGTAACATTTTAGATTAAATTACCTTTATGTTGATTGGTGTGAACGGATAATCTTTGTTTCATTGTTTGTGCCTCTTAGTAAAATTACAGTGTGATTGTGCACATAATGTATCCACTGATATAATAGTCTGCAATAATCAGCCCTCTACACGAATCAGCTGTGACCATTTGAGAAAATTACAGTGCTTCCTAAATAATAATTAATTGTGTTATTGCATGGATTGGATTGGATTACAAGGACATCACTTTAGAAAGATCAATTATTGAATATCTCCAATGCTTTCCGATATAGTTTATATTTCAGTTGGAGAAATAAATGCCCTTTGTTAAGTTATTTCAACTTTTTCTTTCGCTGAAGTATGGCGTTATAAATGAAAATTTATATCTTAAACATTATTTCTTAAACAAACAATGACTCTGTCTTCGAATGTTCTAATATTGTAAAGTTTATTGTTGAAAATCATGGATGTCAGCCAGATATATTTGGATGCATACAATCCAGTAATTCCTTTGATAGACATTGTAGTTTAAAAGCAACTGCTTGCTAAACTTGTTTAACTGAATGCAGAATAATTGCATGCCTTCTATAATCTAATTTTCTGCATCTAAAAGTTACTGGAGCATACAGAGATACCTTGCCATTATTATCATATTATCATTCCACATACTTACTATATAAAATAAGTGATCCTTGCAAATGAGATCAAGTCTTTGTTGGCAATGCCATAATGGGTATTTGGGATTGATTGTCACCAACGTCACTAGGTCAGAAAGCATCAGCAATGTTTCAGCTGCAGATCTAATCCCTTCCAGCACATCAGTAACATTGACTGTGCAACAGATACAGTATAGGCTCTTCACAATATAATGGTAGCATTGAAATATAGAATTATTAAGTGTAAAGGAAAACTCTTCGGCTCATTGAATATTAACCAGTTCATTAACAGAGTTTGCCACTTGGTCTTCCCCCAGAAGTAAATGTTTTCATATTTGTGTAATCATTCCTGACCTGAGACTAAAGGATAGTAGGGATATATGATGATAGATGCTCCCTTGTTTAAGTTTATTATTGTCAGTTACTGAAAAGCTTTGTTTTGCATGCTGTCCAAACAGATCAGATATAAACTATATCTGTACAATAGATGGAGCAAAGGGGAAGATAGAGAGTGCAGAATATAGTTCTCAGCAATGTAGCGCATCAGTTTCTTAAACAAAGTCCAATGTCCTCAATGAGGTTGAGGTGGAACAAACAATACTCTGGCTTATGGAAGGACCGGCTGTATTTCATGTAAATTATTTCGATAGTGGGGAGGGCTCATAATTGACTGGGCATAATCCACCACTTTCTGCAGTCCTTGCACAGCTGAGCTTTAGTATTGTATCAGGTCTTCATACAACCAGTCGGGACACTTTCTGCAATGCATCTGTAAAGGTTTGTTAGAGTGTTCAGAAACATGCTGAGCCTCGTTAAACATAAGAAAATAGAAACATGGGGCACCTTCTTTGTGATTACATCTATGTGCTAGGCCCCGGACAGGTCATCTGAGATGTTAACAGCCAGGAATTTAAAGCTGCTAACTCTCTCCACGGTCGACTCACCCATGAAACCCATGTGTGGTCTCCAACTTCCCCTTTCTGAAGTTCACTTTCCAGAGACTGCAGAGGCTGGGTATGTTTCCTTGAAGCAGAGGAGGCTGAGCGGAAACATTTAGAGGTATACCAAAAGTACAAGGAGAATAGACAGATAGTTCCAAGAGGCTTTCTCCAAATCATGTGAAAAATTTCACGGTAAGTGGGGAAGAGGCTGACAGGGGATCTGAGGGAGATTTTCTTTTCACCCGGAATGTTCTGGAATGTGTTGCCTGAGAGGGTGGTGGAAGTGAGTATTCTCACTTCACTGAAGAAATTAGGGATGAACACTTGAATTGCCATGGCATAGAAGGTTACGGGGCAAGCACTGGTAAATGGTACTCGTGTAGAGTGGTCATGGGCAAGGTGGGCCAGAGCCTGCTTCTGTGCTGTATGAAATGACTCGGATAGCTGCTAAAATCAGGGGCCTCAGGCCACATAGGCCAGCGCAGCACAAGGTCAGGCCTTTCAGGCCATAATGTCAAGACCATCTCTGATCTATCTGCACATAATCCATATCCCACCATTGCTCTATACTCTATATAGTGGAATTCTCTGCCTCAGAGGGCAGTGGAGGCGGGTTCTCTGGATGCTTTCAAGAGAGAGCTAGATAGGGATCTTAAAAATAGCGGAGTCAGGAGATATGAGGAGAAGGCAGGAACGGGGTACTGATTGAGGATGATCAGCCATGACCACATTGAATGGCGGTGCTGGCTCGAAGGGCTGAATGGCCTACACCTGCACCTATTGTCTATTGTCTATACCTGTCTGATCCATGTACCTGTCTAATGTTTCTTAAAAGTTACGATATGTAAAAAAGGTTGCCGACCCCTGGTCCCCAAACCCTTGAGCCTGTCCCGCCATCCTTAGTGTTCATTGATATTTTATTCACAATATTAGGATTTCGTAGAGGGAGAGAGAGAGATAGGTTGAATGAAGGTATGAAAGAAAGAAAGAAAAAGGTTGCTCAACAAATAATTAGAGATCACAAGAAAGAAACAAGAGAATGTATATATGTGTGTTATATATTTATGTAAGTATATGTCACACATATATATATGCATCATATATATATAATGAATATATATGTGTTTATATATATAAGAAACTAGAAAAAATATATATGTGTGTGTTGTGGTGCGTAGGTCTCGAAACGAAAGAGAGGAAGTCCACGAGAGAAAGATGGCACCCAAACCCTTGCCTTTAAACCCTCAGGTTAAGGGCCGCCTCTGGACTGAATCATTCCCGTGCCGAGGGGTTTGACAGTTCAGATGGCCCGACCCTTGGGAGCTGCCACAGGACCCCCCCCCAGAACCCGAGGTACGAAACGCACCGGCGGGCGCACAACCTGGCCGGCCCGTGTGCGGAAGTCAGCCGATCGGGGAGCTGGCGGAGGCACAGGTGGAGGGACACAAACTGTTCCCATCCAACATTGATTACACTGTGA
Source organism: Amblyraja radiata (assembly GCF_010909765.2). NCBI lineage: Eukaryota > Metazoa > Chordata > Chondrichthyes > Rajiformes > Rajidae > Amblyraja > Amblyraja radiata. The sequence goes on along the minus strand of NC_045982.1, from coordinate 23,362,951 downwards.
GTGGAATAACTGAAGTCGGGTGGGGATTACTGAAATGGCGGAAGTTACGCTCCATTGCGTACTACACTTTCAGTCCATTGGATTTTGCAGGAGTGGACCATCTTGCTCCGCTCTAAGATCTTTGGTACACAGTGTGTGAGTGTGCAGTCAGATCATGTGGTTGCAGCCATTTTTAGTTGTCTTCCTGCCAGCATTGAGTTAATGTAATAAAGACTTCTGTTGTACCTTGAAGACTCTCAAGTTTTATACAGACATAGAAACAAGAACACGAAAGTGGTGTAAGAAGTGGAATACTGAGATTTCGGATTGCATCCAAAGACCTAGATAAAAGCCTATTTTTTGATGGTTTTTTTTGAGTTGTGTAGTGTACTCGAACTAACATGTTTCAGCAATTCAATCATTTCGATCCCGAGCGAGAAAGGTGGTCATCGTATCTAATGCTCGCTGAGTTTTATTCTGAAAGTATGGCAATTACGACTGAGGAAGAAGGCTTTCTTGTGTTCAATGTCTCCAGAAATTTTTGCACTACTTCAAAATTTACTTACAGAAGAAGTAACTGAAGTTTCATATGCTGAAATCACAATGGCTTTGCACCTGCATTTCAAAGAAAATCAAAATTTCCTCGCGGCTCGCCTCGATTTCTACCGGACGGTGGAACAGGAAGGGCAATTGATCACCGAATTTCTTGCAGAACTTCGCACCAAGTCAAAGGCATGTGATTTTAAAGTTCAATGCTGCAAAAAATGCCAAGACAATGCGTTGCAGGATAGACTGGTCATGGGCTGCAGGCACGCATTCATCCAGCAGGCGATTCTCAAAGAATCGGACGCCTCATTGAAGAATGTGCTGCAGTGTGTTAAGATGGCCGAGCTGCTAAGTAAAGAACTGCACAAAATAGCTGGCGAAACAGCGTCAAAGCTCCCTCAGGAGGTGAATACAGTTCGTCGGAATCGTCCAGAAACCACTTGATCGACCCAGAGCAAATCCGGGGAAGGAGGGACAGTCTCCTGTGGGGGGAGGATTGAAACCCTGCTACCCCCGTAGGAAAGTTGAGAAAGGGCAAGAAAGCGCAAAACACAGTCGACCAAATTGCGGAGAACATTTTTATTGAAGTGCTTGGTGTGTCCATGATCACCGACAAGCCGAGGATTTCGCTGCGGGCCTCGAACGTCGATCTACAATTCCAGGTGGACACTGTTGCGGCTGTGTCGCTGGTGGGTTAGGACATCTGGGATCGGATCGCCGAAACTGAAACCGGACAACATCCGCCTTTTCGGATACAGACCACAGTCCATTCCCACGAAAGGCAAATGCACTGTCGCCGTTTCCTGTACTGGTATGACACAGATGTTGCCGCTGATCGTCGTTGGCAAAGAAGGTACATCCCTGTGCGCCATCGACTGGATCCATGCTTTTAAGCTTGACATGAACGCCTTATTCTACGATGGATCAACTATGGCATTGCCATCTACTACGGATTGCAACATGGTCACAAGTGCGAGAAAAACCTGCAGAAAGTTCTTGACCAGTTTCCGGCCATATTCACACCTGGACATTGCACAAAGATGAAGGCATGGCTCATACTCAATGACGATGCCGTCCCTAAGTTCTTCAAACCAAGACCAGTTCCGTTCAGTCGAATCGACGCCGTCTTGAAGAAATGGGAATTATCACCCATGTGGACCATTTCAGAATGGGCCACACCCATAGTTGTCGTTCAAAAGCCTTGCTGCAAGGTGCGCATCTGTGGTGACTACAACGTTACTGTAAACCCTCAATTGCACATTGATCATCACCCCATACCAAGAGTGGACGAGCTGTTCGTCAAGCTGCAAGGAGGACAATACTTCTCGAAATTGGACATGTCCGATGCGTATCGCCAAGTGGAACTGGATGACGAGACAAAAAACCTGCTCATGATCAACACGCGCAAGGGTTTGTTCAGATACAACCGATTGTCGTTTGGACCGGGTACCGGCGCCGGCCATCATTCAGAAACTGGTCGACAATCTGGTTGCCGGGATTCCGTATGTAGCCGTCAACCTTGATGACATAATTGTCACCGGCCAGACAGAGGAAGAATACCTGCAGAACCTAAAGCAGGACCAGGCACTGAACAACTACGGCATGAAGTTGCGCATGGACAAGTGCGCATTCTTCCAACAACAGGTCACTTATCTCGGACATGTGATCTCAGCAAGTGGTCTAAAGCCATCGGAAGAAAGAGTGGACGCCATTGAGAAATTGCCGACGTCCGAAATTGTGAAGCAGCTTGAATGCTTCATTGGCAAGGTGAACTACTATGGCAAGTTCAAACCGGCACTTTCGACTTTGCGCCATTGAACAACCTGCGAAAACAGGACGTCGAATGGCACTCATCCAAAGAGTGTGACCATGCATTCACCAGGTTGAAGGAGATGTTCGCCCAGAAGACGCGTTTGGTCCACTATGACCCATCGAAGCCGATCTCGCTGGCCGCCGATGTATTGCCGTATGGTCTTGGAGCTGTAATCTCACAAATGGCACCAAACGGCAAGGAAGAACAAATTGTGTTTGCATCCAAAACCCTGACGATTGTGTTTGTTGTCCGAATGTTCCACCAATATTTGAGTAGGCGACATCTCCTGCTCATAGCCGACCACAAGCCGTTGCTGACTATTTTCGGAGAAAGGTTTTCCTGTCATGACGTTGCAGCATCTATAATGTTGGGCCCTGATCATGATGGGATATGATTACCACATCATTTACCAACAGTCTGCCGAGCATGCCAATGCCGTTGCACCGTCTCGTCTACCGATTGGACCCGACCTGATGTTCGATAAAGAGGAAGCAATTATGGAAATTGTGACGGACGTGAACTTGCTCAACATGTGGGTCATCGCCGATTTCCCCATCTCCACAAGAACGGTCACAAACTACACGAGCACAGACCCCATTTTGTCGAAGGTACAACATTTTGTCACTCAGGGGTGGCCGAAGTCCCAAACTGGACAAGGAATTCCGCTCATTCCCAAATGCACAAACGGAAATCTCCTCAAAGGATGGCATTCTGCTCCGCGATTGTCGAGTGATCATTCCAACGGAACGGCGATCGTAAATTTTGAAAATGTTGCACAAGACACACATTGGAATTGTGCGAATGAAGGCGCTCGCCTGCATGCATGTGTGGTTGCCGAATATCGAGACCTGCACACCATGGACTGCACACCATGTGCTGAAACAGCGCCGAATATGCCGGAAAAGACTCCGCATGGCCCGTCCTCGACCAACCATGGCAGCAAATCCACATAGATTTTGCCGGACCATTCCTGATGGACATGTGCTGGTCGTCATGGATGCCCATTTGAAATGGCCACATGTTATCCAAATGAGTAAATATCCGACCACCGAAACAACCACTTCAGTGCTCGACGATTTGTTCGCCATTTGGAGATTGCCCTTAACAATCGTAAGTGACAATGGACCAATTTGCCTCGCAAATGTTCGGTGACTGGTGCAAACATCACTCAGTCATGCATCCGACATCAGCACCTTTTCATCCACCCTCAAATGGTGAGGCAGAGCGGCTCGTCGGCATATTCTAGCAGGCCATGAAACGTGCTGTAGGAATTGAAAATAAATCGAAACAATTGGCATTGCGCGATTTCTTACAGCAATATCGAACCGTTCCAAACTGCACTACCGGTCGAACACCAATGGAGACGGTGCTCGGACGTCAAGTGCGCTCTCCCCTATCATTTTTTAACCCAACCCGTAACTCTTATACGGCGCTCACTCAGCCAACGAAGTCGAAAAAGTCCAAATTTGACATTGGCGACCACATATATTACCGCAATTATATGGCCAAGCAAAGCAAACGGTGCTCTGGCAGGATCATGGCTCGCATTGGAACCTAAATGTACACTGTCCAAGGACAAGAAATACAATGCATGCAGTCTGGCACCTTGGTGCTGAATCGTATGGATGCTGGAGTGCCTGACTTGCCCCTCCGCTGGCTTGACGAAGTTCCGCCAGAGGAACTCCCTGCCGATCTGCCTGTGGTCCTTTGTCGATCGACACGTTGCAATCGTGGTATTCCCCCAAGGCGACTCATTCAGGAATAGAGACGTTCAAACTGGAAAGGGGGAGTGTGATGTTTGGTGGATCTTGAGCGTTGGGAGGATCCGTTGCTCCTCCCATGCAGCAGATGGCGATGTTTTTGTACATAGTTATCTCTGTTTGTGCACAGTGTGTGAGTGTGCAATCAGATCGTGTGGTTGCAGCCATTTTTAGTTGTCTTGCTGCCAGCATTGAGTTAATGTAATAAAGACTTCTGTTGTACCTTGAGGACTCTTATGTTTTATACAGACATAGAACAAGAACACGAAAGATTAAAAGTAACATTACCAAATTTGCAGATGTCACAAAGCTGGGTGGCAGTGTGAACTGTGAGGATTATGCTATGGGGATGCAGGGTGACTTCGACTGGCTGGGTGAGTGGGCAGATACATGGCAGATGCAGTTTAATGTGGATTAATGTGAGGTTATCCACTTTGTTGGCAAAAACAGGAAGGCAGATTATTATCTGACTGGTGCCAAATTGGGAAAAGGGGAAGTACAACAAGATCTGGGGGTCCTTGTGCATCAGTCACTGAAAGTAAGCATGCAGGTACAACAGGCAGTGAAGAAAGCAAATGTTATGTTGGCCTTCATAAAAATAGGAGTTGAGTATAGGAGCAAAGAGGGTTGTACAGGGCCCTAGTGAGACCACACCTGGAGTATTGTGTGGAGTTTTGGTCCCCAAATTTGAAGAAGGATATTCTTGCTATTGAGGGAATGCAGCGTAGGTTCACGAGGTTAATTCCCGGGATGGCGGGATTGTCATATGTTGATAGAATGGAGCAGCTGGGTTTATATACTCTGGAATTTAGAATGATGAGAGGGGATCTTGTTGAAACATAAAAGATTATTAAGGGTTTGGACACGCTAGAGGCAGGAAATATGTTCCCAATGTTGGGGGAGTCCAGAACCAGGACTCAGTTTAAGAATAAGGGGTAAGCCAGTTTTCGTTCTCAAAAAATATTTCCTGATATATCCATTTCGAGAGTTAATATATTCTTCTCAACATTTATTTGCAACTTGAACAACAATGTAGTAAAAATGGGACAAATGTAAAAAAAGAGAAATGCTGACCATAACTGCTGAACTTGCTTCGAGAATACTTTGGAATTAAAAATAAATCACTTGGATAATGAGGGACCAGTTGAAGATGAATACCACAGTCTGTGATGTTGGACAAGATTCTGTATTTTAATGTATTGTTGGCTGTAGGGCCAGGCAGATCTTTTGAAGATTTCTCTGTACATATCAATCTGACAATCCTGGTACTACATTGCGTTTTAGACAACTGGAACTTGATTAGATTGATTTACCACTGCCTGAGTGAAATTCTAATCACCTGACCAAGCAAAAGCTTTGTGTATCTTTGATACAGTGGTTAGAAATTTAAATATTCAAAGGAAGTGAAAGAGATATGATTTAGAATATTTAAATTGAGACCTAATTGGTTTAACAGATGTCAACAAGTCCAAAAGGTTCTAAGTACCATGGACAGAAATATCTGATTGAGATCATTGCATGGAATTATTCTTGTTTGCATTGCCAAAGTTATGTTGTATCGGATTGCCTTGTTTCAACTCCAATTACATCACAAATATAATGCAATGTAGAAATCACACCCCTGAAACATATGATCCCTCGATAAAACATATTAAATCAGTTCACTCAGTACTCCGGAAGGCACTCTGAGGTATAGGGAAATTCCTCTTACAAACCACTTAATATGGTGACATTTCTCATTTTGTAGTTTGTCCGGTAAACTTTTAATAAGTATATCGTGAATTTTTATTCTATCTTCAGTACCTGTGCTGTTATTTTGCAAATGTAAGTGCACTCTCCTTGAGATCGGGCTCTGCGTTGGAGAGTGAGGAGGTAAATTGTAGACTGCAGAAAGATACTGTATCAGGACAGACAGTGGAGATGAGATTTAAACTGAAGAAGTTTGAGTTAATACATTTGAGTAGAGTAGGTAAGATATAATGATGCAGAGTAAATGGTAGTATAGACGGTGTTGAGAAACAGAAGAAAATTTGCAGTTTGCATCCACACATTACTGATTTTAATTTGCAATAGTAGATCGATAAAGTGTAAGCAGATGCATTGGAAACCTTTCCTTGTTGGTTTAAGTATAGACATGAAAGTAAAAAAATCATGCTCAAATTGTAGAAAACATTAGTTAAGCAACAAAGAGAACTCCATGCACTCAGTGTTCACAATTCACTCACAATTTACTCATAACTCACAATTCACGGATTTGTGAAAAGCAAATCAGTTTCTCAACACTGAATCCTTGTTATCTACTGATTTGCTTTTCACAAATCCGTGAACTCACAAGATTGGATTCAGGTCCCATCTCAAATTGTGTATCTGTATGTACACATTAAACTGCCTGTTTAAATATAGTGATTAGGTTTCAGACACTTACGGCAAGTGGATCCCTGCTGTGCATTGTTCTACTGGAGAGCAATCTTTGTTTACACAGCTCATCTTCAACTTCAAAACTGATCACTACACGCAAGTTTCAGTGGAAGTTGCTTTTTTAGCCAATATTATTTCATTTTTGGTATTTGACCATGGCATCTGCTTTTTTTGCTAATAGCGGGAGATCTGTGACCATACCCTTTGCATTTAATGAGAATCATAGACAGTAAAGCTCTCCAAGCCAAAGGAAAGATGTGATTAGGAAAATGGGAAAGATTTACAAAGATTTTCTCACTCCAGATAAAACTCCATCTGCCGTTGTTCCGCCCATTTCACCAACACATTGCTAATTTCACACAAAGATTGGTGAGAATCTGGAATACATTTCCTAAGAAGAATCTGAATACAGAAACTGATTACTTTTAAAAAGGATACGGATGAGACAAAGTTCTGTAACCCACAATGCCATTGACAAAAACTGGGAACTGGGTTTTGTTGCAAATGGTCTTCTCTAGGCTGAACTATTGTAGTTTACTCTGCATATGTTTCTGAGCCAGATGTAGACCGGGAGCAGACACTTGCGGGTCAAAACACATCTGACAAGTGGGAGGAAATTTAAGAGAGTTAGAAAGAGTACAGAATCAGCATGTTCCAATAAGGGTAAAAGGCAAAGGTGGCAAGATTAGGAACCCTTGAATGACATTGAATGTTTGATCAATAAATAAAAGGAAGCATAAGATAGGAAAAGGCAAATAAAATCAAACAAATAGTAAGGCATTTGATAAAATGCCCCATGGTGGACTGATCAAGAAGATTAAAATGCACAGGATTAATAGTGACAATCATATGGATTTGGAACTGGCTTACTGATATGTTATGGTTTGTTATGGAAGTACAATGTTCATGGAAGTACAATGGTTGTTATGGAAGTACAATGTTCAGGCTAGTGGTCTGTGACCGGTGGAGTTCCTCAGAGATCGGTGCTGGGACCTCTCTTGTTTGCGATATACAGTAACCCTCGTTATAATGAACTGTGGGAGGGCGGGAGAATGGTGTCCGTTATTACCGATTGTCCATTATAACTGTGTAGTAAGGTATTATCATTGTATGTAGTTGAAACAAAGAACTGCAGATATTGGTTAAAACAGAAAAGGACACTAAATGCTGGAGTAACAGTGGTCAGACAGCATCGCTGGAGAGCATGGACAATTCTTCAGACTGATTCAGTCTTCTGAGTTACCTCAACAGTTTGTTTTGTTTCACCTTAAAACTAGGTGCCGTTGCCACTGTTCTGTGCCAGTGAGCCGTTCTTGATGAGCTGCAGCAGGGTTGGGTGAGAGGGCTGTTCTTGTGGCTCTCATTGTAATCCCTGGGTATAGCACTTTCATCAGACTATAGCCAATGACAAGACACTGTTGGTCACTGTGGGGATCTCTCTTCTCTCACCTGCTGCCACTTCCAAATTGGACAAAAAATGCTGGAGAAACTCAGCGGGTGAGGCAGCATCTATGGTGGGAAGTAATAGGCGATGTTTCAGGTCGAGTCTGAAGAAGGGTCTCGACCCAATACGTCCTCTATTCCTTCTCTCCATAGACGCTGCCTCACCCGTTGAGTTTCGCCAGCATTTTTTGTCTACCTTCGATTTTTCCAGCATCTGCAGTTCTTTCTTAAACACTTCCAAATTGGAGTTTGTTGGCATCCTGTGGTTGTGGGAGGGGGGGGAGGCCGAGTGGTCAGAGCAATAGGAGGAGGAGGAGACGGTGATGGGGATGTGGCAGTCGAGTGCACAGTGACAGGAGAAGGAGAAGGCGGTGGAGGTGGAGGGGTGGGGGGGGGGGGGGGTAGAGGCAGAGTGGCAGGTGATGTAGGAGGAGGTGGCAGTGGAACAGGGAACGGTAAAAGCAACAACAAGGAGGAAGAAGGAGTAGCTAATGGGAGGGGAGGGAGCATGAAGGTGACGGAGGGCATTGTGTCGGTGACAGAGGCGCAAAGAAAGCTGTGGCCACAGGGGTTACAACATGAGCCGCAACAACAACAGCATCAACCAGTCTGTGTGCTTGGTGAAGAAGGGCTGGCTGATGTACCTGGCGACGTCGGCAGGTCTATGCGAAATAATCGAAATCCATTATAAAGGGCACAGGAAGGAACTGCAGATGCTGATTTACACCAAAGGTAGCATTTTGTGTCCATTGTAAAAAGGTCTGTGAAAATAAATTAATGACTTTGACATAAACATGGATTGGTAAGTTTGGTTTGTTATTGTGTAGATAACATTAATATTATTGGGGTCACAGACTATAAGAAAGGGTGTCACGTTCTAAAGTGGGATATAGATCAGCTACAGAAATGGGCAGAGATACGTCAGATTGAGTTGAATTCGAGCAAATGTGAGGTGTCTCACTTTGGGAGGTCAAATGTAAGGGGAAAATATGCAAATAATGGCATTGGGATCCATCCACTACTCCCTATGTGGCAACACAATTAGAATTGTTATGAAGGCATATAGTATGTTTGCTTTGATAGGTCATGGTATTGAGTATGAGACTCATCACAAGCAGCCTTATAGGACTTTCGTTTGGTGACATTTGGAGTATTGCTTACAGTTCTGGTCAGTCCCATTACTGGAAGCACTCAGAAGCTTTGGAAAGGATGCAGAGGAGGTTTGCCAGAATTATGCCTGGGTTAGGGGGATTAGCTAGAGGATTGGTCAGACTGGGATTGTTTGCTCTAGAATGCCGGACGTTGCGGGGAAACATAGAACTATATAAAATTCTGCGAAGCTTAGATCGGGTAGACAGTCAGAACCTTTTTCACAGGTTGGAAAAATATCCTGGAGGGCATAGGTTTAAGGTGAGAGGGACAAAGTTTTGAGGGGATATGTGGAGTAACCTTTTTAAACATGGGGTGGATTGAGTGCCTGGAACACATTGCCAGAGGCAGATACAATAGACTTTTGGATAGGCATATGGATATACATATAACAGTACTGCACAGGATCAGGACCACAATATGTGTCGAACTTGATGCCAAGTTAAACTTATCTTATCTGCCAGTACATGATTCATATCCCTCTATTCCCTGCAGTTCCATATGCCAATCCTAAAACCTCTTAAACGCTATGATCGTATATGCCTCCACCAACACTGATGGCAGTGACTTTGAGAACCCCAGCACTCTCTGTGCAAACACTTGGGGCGGCACAGTGACACAACGATAGAGTTGCTGCCTTACTGCGCCAGTGACCTGAGTTCGATCCGGATTACGGGTGAAATATGCAAGGAGTTTGTATGATCTCTGTAGCTCTGTTTGTGGTGCTCTGATTACCTCCCACATCCCAAAGAATATGATGGTTTGTAGGTTAATTGACTTCTGTAAATTGCCCCTAGAGTGTCGGATGCAAAACTGGGATAACTTAGAACTAGTGTATGGGTGAACGATGGTCGGCACGCACGGACACAGTGGGCTAAAGGTCTTGTTTCCACACGGTCTCTCTGAACTAAAAACTAAACTAAACTTGCCCTGCACATCTCCATTCAACCTTGCCCCCTCACCTTGTAGCTATGCCCTCCAGTGTTGCACATTTCCAATCTGGAAAAAAGGTTCTGACTGTCTACCGTATGTATGCTTTTTATAATTTTACATACTGCTATCAACTCTCCCCTCAACCTCCGAAGTTCCAGAGAAAACAATCCAAGTCTCTTCAACCTTTCCTTATAGATGAAACCCTCTAATCCAGCAGTCTGGTAAACCGCCTTGCACCCATTCCAAAGCCTGCACATTTTTCCTGCAATGGGGCGACCAGAATTGCACGTAATACTCCAAATGCAGCCTAACCAAAGTCCTACATTGTGACTTCCCGACTTATATAGCCCCTAGCAATGAAAGCAAGCATACCATACACCTCCTTAACTACCGTAATTACTTGCTATGCCACCTTCAGTGAGCTATGAGCTTGGACTCTAAGATCCCTCTGCACATCAATGCTGTGAAGGGACTTGCCATTAACTGTATGTTCTCTCCTTACATTCCACCTGCAAAAGTGCAACACCTCAACCTTGCTTTGGTTAAACTCCATCTACCATTTATCTGCCCATTTCTGCACCTAGTCAAATCCTGTTGTATCTTCTGACAGCATTGCTCACTGCCTGCAACACGTCCAATTTTGGTGTACTCAACAAACTTACTCACCAACCCATCTGCATTTATGTCTAGGTCATTTATAAATGTCACAAAGAAGAGTCCCAGTATAGGGAATGGAGGGATATGAGGTAGATAGGAGATGATCTTGGCAACATGTGTGGCACAGATATTGTGGATTAAAGGGCCTGTTCTTGTGCTGTACTGTTCTACAGTATGTTTTATGAGGAATATAGAGGAAGCAGGAGAGTATGTGGAGGGCAAAAGAGGCCACAAAATATCCTAATCAGGTTAGATTACGGATAATCCCACAGCATTCTATATGTACATCAGATGTGAGAGGGAAGCTGATGAAAGTGTGGGTCTCCTTAGAGACACATACATGACGATGATACAAATGTGGGTGGTGTTGCTGATAGTGAAGATAGTTGTGAAAGATTACAGCAGGATCTGGATTGATTGGCCAGTGGGCTGAGGAATGGTTGATGGAATTTAATACAGAGAAGTGTGAGATGTTGCATTTTGGGACGGTTAACAAGGGCAGGACCAATACAGTGAATGGTAGGCCTCTGGGGGGGGGGGGGGGGTGTTGTAGAGCAGAGGGATCGAGTAGTGCAGGTGCATGGTTCCTTGATGGACGAGTCACAGGTAGATAACGTGGTCAAAAAGGCTTTTGGCACATTGGACTTCATCAGTCACAGTATTGAGTATAGAAGTTGGGAGGTCATGTTGCAGTTGTATAAGACTTTGGGGAGACCGCATTTAGAATATTGTGTTCAGTTTTGGGCACCATGTTGTAGGAAAGATATTGTCAAACTTGAAAGGGTTCAGAAAAGATTTACGAGGATGTTGCCAGGACCAGAGTGTGTGAGCTATAGGGAGAGGTTGAGTAGGCTGGGTCTCTATTCCTTGGAGCACAGGCGGGTGAGGGGAGATCTTGTAGAGGTGTATAAAATCATGAGAGGAATAGATCGGGTAGATGCACAGTCTCTTGCCCATTGTAGAGGAATCGAGCAGCAGAGGACAAAGGCTCAAGGTGAAGAGGAAAAGATTTAATAGGAATCTGAGGGGTAATTTTTTCACACAAAGGTTGGTGGGTGTATGGAACAAACTGCCAAATGAGGTAGTTGAGGCTGGGACTATCGCAACGTTTAAGAAACAGTTTGGCAGGTACATGGATAGGACAGGTTTGGAGGGATAAGGATGAAGAGCAGGCAGGTGTGACTAGTGTAGCTGGGACATGTTGGCTGGTGTGGGCAAGTTGGGCTGAAGGGCCTGTTTCCACACTGTGTCACTCTGTGACTCCATGACACTAAGACCAATGGCATAATCCACAGTATGTGTGGAGACAGATCCGTATTCATCAAGGAGAAGAACGTGAAAGATAGTGTGTTCAGAAAGGGATTCATTTATATTCTGGAGGATGTCAGTGCTAAAAGGTGAATGTATTCAATATCTTGAAATGCATAAGATTGGATAAATCCGCAAGGCTGGATGAGATCTATATCAGAATGGTATGAGGAACAAGGAGGGAGATTGCTGGGGCACGAATAGAGATGTTAATATATTTGTTTTCCCACAGGTGAGGTACCTGCTGTAAAATAGCTTATGTTGTTCCTTTATTTATGAAAGGCAAAGGCGAGAAGACAAGTTAACTACTGGCTCATGAGCGTAACATAGGGAAACCACTGGAGAATATTTAAAGAGGTAGGATTTATGTTTGTTTGGAAAGTCAGGGACTGGATTGAGTGTTGATCAGCAAAATGGTTTACATATATAAGATGGGCCAAAGGGACAATTTCTATACTGTGCAACTCTATGACTCTATGACTCTGATACCATGGTGAAACTATAATGAGGAATTATCAGTCAGATGTGTATATTAAAAATGCAAAGTAACTGTAATTTCCACCTTTAGTCAGAATTCAGAATAGATTATTTTAAGAAAGACGTATTAATGACATACTAGAGATGGGTGAGAATGGTGAAATAAAAATGTTCTGCTAAATTACTTTTATTCATTTCACGGGTAGGTTATGTGTGTTATTATTTTATAATAGTTTCAGAATGCTTGTCAGTTTATCAAAAGAAAGTTTGAGCATAAAAGGTATAGATTAGATTTTGCAAACATTATAGCATTGCATAAAAGTTTACATGAAAGCTTCAAAAGAGAATTTGTATTTGTAGTAAAAGACATTTTACCAAACTGTTAAATAATAAAATGTTTAGTGACTTGAATCATCATTGTGTAGATCTTTCATCTTTCACTCACAATTTTAAAAGATGCAAATTGGGAAAATATGTTTATAATATGGACCGAAACAGTTCACGGTTAACCATACTGGTGTAGAAGTAGAATAATTTATAAACCAGATCAAGTGATGAAAACAAATTTGTTCTCCTCAAGCTTGGGAATCAGCTAGTTTTCCGTGAGAATTTCATAGCTTTTAATTCCAGATATGTTTAGAAACTGAGGTTGAATTTCAATCTCCTATGGAATGATCATAAATCAGCATCTTTAGGTGAATAGGTACATGGAACTTGAGTTCAGGCATGATCATAAATCAGCATCTTTAGGTGAATAGGTACATGGAACTTGAGTTCAGGCATATCACCTCTACACCATTGAACACATGTTTTGAGTATTGATTTTATCAGATTTGTTGCATGAAGCAGCCAATATGACAAATTAATTCTGGGCAGAATGTTTGCAATCAATTACCAAGGAACACTCTCAGTCCCCAAACTAGAATGTAATTCTTAAAATGTCTTTTGCCAACATTTCTAATTAAAATTCGATCACTTTGCTCTGTGCTGCAGAACATAATTTGTTATTCATTGTCAGAGATGGTGTGATAGTGGAGTGGTTACGTTCCCGGAACATGGGGGAGAATCCCAGGCCTTGTACCAGAGATATGAGTCCAAATCCCATCATTAGCAGCTGAAAAACTTAAATTCAAATAATGAAGTAAGAATAAACAGCATATGTTCATAGTAATACAGTAAGCACAGAATACCAAAATGTCCTAAAAGATGACATGCTTTAATTATAAAATTATGAGAGGCATGGATAGGATAGTCAGAGGCTCTTTCTCATGGTGGAAATGTCAAAGACGAGACGGCCTAGGTTTAAGGTGAGAGGTACAAATTTTAAAGGAGATATGTGAGGCATTGTTTTTACACACATGGCAACCACATTTAGAGGCTTTTCGGTAGGCACGTGGATATGCAGGGAATAGAGGGATATGAATGATATGCAGACAGAGGAAATTAGTTTAATTTATTATCATATATTCCACCGACATGTGGGACAAAGGGCCTATTCCTGTGCTGAACTGTTCTATGATGCATTTAATAAAATAAGTCACTTGGACTATATATGACTACAAACATTGGCACTCACGCCTTAAAGCTGTGCCCTCACATCTTTTGACATTTCCACCTTGGAATAAAGGTTCTGACTATCTACTCTATTGTCACATATATACCAGGAGATTTCAGTGATTATTCCCTGATTCAGTGCAGGGATAGAAGGACAGTTAATGCCAGCAATTTCAACAACATCCTCATTCCAGGTTCGAATGAAAAGAAAGTTAATTTCCTTCTGCTGCTTCTTCTGCTTCATGCCCTTTTAAAATAAAGTTCAGTGAGAGAAAAAGCGAAAGCCATTCATACTGACACTAAATCTATGTCTGTGATGGTAATGTGTAGGGATGTATGACTTGCTTCTATATTGCACACAACAAATCTTTACTCTCCAAAGACATGACAATCATGGTGATGGCAGGTGAGGTGAAGAAATCTCCAAAATGTCATATTTTATTTACTTGAATGAAAACCAATAGTTCTTTTTTCATTTGGACCAAAATCAATAAAAAATGAATTAGGATTTTCTTTCCAAATGTAAGCTCTAGTTGGAGAATCTGGAAAGAGATGTAAAATTCACTGCAGTAACGTCATCGTTATTAGACGATCGAGGGATATTGATGAGACTAAGTTTGCAGTCTGGTTATCATCAGGAAGATCTTTACTTTGACTGACCAGGACATTAATAATATTGTGACTTGTTTTTTGTTTTTTTTCCTTTGATGGGTATCCAGTTACAAAATGCAGTATGATCGACCTCTTTGGAGGACTCAAGAACAAATATGAAATTATTAGCAGGTTGATAATTTGGAAAGAAAATGCGTAAATGCCATTCAGACTCTTTATAAACATTATGTGAATATGACTACTCTTTTATCCAGCTTGGATGAAACCTCATGTCTGATGGATAATTAATTTGTTCCTCTATTCCAATCCAAATTAAAGAATATAACAGATCATTTATTATTAAGTATTTAATTATCCTGAAGTCTTTGAAGTTCATCAGTAAGAGAAAATTCAGCTGACCAGATGTTGGAGGAGCCGAAAAACTTATCAGAAATGAAGAAATGATAAGGCTAATTCATAAATTAATTTTGGTATCTGCTAATGTGAAAAAAACAAGCCAACTCTGGGAAAGGAAAGGCCAGAAATGATGTAGGGAGGGCTTACATGGGAATTGTGTGAGGCGGTGCGACCGCCGTTTGCAGCGGCCTCTGCAGTCCGTCTGTCTTTTTTTAATTTTTGGCCCATTGAGTGTATAGTTTACAGTGGCTTATATATTGTTTTTAACTGTGTATATGTGGGGCGGGGAGGGGGGGGCTTTTGAATCTCCTCCCTGTACGGGGGACCAACCTTTTCTCTGTCGTGTCTCCGTTGTCGTTGAGGCCTAGCACCGTGGAGCGGCCTCCAACCTGCGGACTTACCACCATGGAGCTGGCCGGCTTCGGAGCGTGGAGAACTTTGGTGGCGCGCACCTGCGACCCGACTCCGGAGCTTCGGAGGCTCCAAGAGAGGGGCCTTACATCGCCCGGCGTGGCTTTAAACCGCCGCGGGACTTACCATCGCCCGCCGGGGGCTTTGACATCGGGAGAAGAATGGAGAGCAGGGGAGAGACAATACTTTGCCTTCCATCACAGTGATGGATGTTTGTGTAAATTGTGTTGGTGTGTGTCTTGGTTCTTTTATTGTATGACTGCAGAAACCAAATTTCGTTTGAACTTCATTTGAGGTTCAAATGACAATAAACGGTATTATAATTGTAATTGTAGCGAATGGTCTTTTAAGAAGATACATGGGATTCATTTGTACGATACATAAAGTGACACACATAAAATAAGATGTTTATTAAGCAATATTTTATATAATTTTTTTTTTAAAATCTAATTTAAATAGATTTGTTACCGGGCCCTATTTCAAATTAATAAATAATAGCTTGTCTTCCAGTATTTTCTTAATCAGTGAGTCAAACTGCAAATTATATCAGCACATTGCACAGCAATTTTCACTGAGGAAGATTCTAGATAAGCAAAGGAACAAGGTCCTGCAGGCAAAACATTTATAAGCAGAACCTTAAGAGAAAGTTAGATTTAGCTCTTAGGGCTAAAGGAATGCAGGGATATGGGGGAATAGCAGGACGGGGTACAGATTTTAAATGATCAGCCATGATTATATTGAATGGCGGTGCTGACCTATTTTCCTATGTTTCCATGTAATCTCTTGATTACTCCCGGTGTCATGTGTTAGTGAGGGTAGGAAGAGGAATACATGCATGAATGCATGCCTCAGATGTTGGTGCAGGATACAGGGATTCAGATTTTTTAACCATTGGGGTTTCCTCTGGGGCAGAGGTGAGCTGTGCAAGAGGGATGTGTTGGACCTGAACTGGAGGGAACCAATATCATGGCAGGTAGGTTTGTAAATCCAACTAGGAAGAGTAGGCAGGGGGATGGAAACAGAAGTGAGACATTCGGGAGGCTGGAAAATGATATGGGAGTTAATGACAGCGTTCAGTAGACGGCAGACAGGAACATGGCAGAGAGTGAGGAAAAACTGTTTGGCGTGGCATGGCACCCAAGAAGGCTGATGAGCATGCAGTGGGACATTTAATGAATAACGGAAACAGCTTATTAGTCAAAAAAAGTTTGCTTTATTTTTAATCGATGTTAATCCCATCTAATTTCAATATATTCCGCAATTCCCAGAAACATCTCTACACTTTTTGTATTTTTATAATTTTTTCATGAGCTGTCAAAGGAAGAGGTGAGGGCAGATACAATTATGACATTTGGATAGATCTGTGGATAAGAAACGTTTGAGAGATATGGGGCAGGCTTAGGCAAATGGAATTAGCTTGGTTAGGCGCCCTGGTCGGCATGGACAGGTTGGGCTGAACGGCTAATGTATATGACTAATTCTATTTGTTCTCTTCATTTTCCTTGTGCTGCTCCTATAAGATTTTCTTCATAACTATTTAAGGTAGGTTATGATGAAAATCCGGTTGGGTCCTTAGTATGTAAAAGAAGAGAACAAATAGAATTAGAGTATTTTGGGCCTTTATATGACTGTAGAATAGAAAGTGAAAACATATTTTCAGAATTTGAGAAAATTGTTACTTTCATTGTACTTCATTACTATTGGGACACAGAAACACATAAGCCCAGGCTTCTTCCTTATTGATATTTCTACCAGGGGGAAACAATTTTGAGTATCTATATCTAGGCCTTTCAAATGCCAGCGTACCAACCTTCACATCCCATGGGAAAAAATTAAGTTTCATATCTCATCACGATATTCATGTTGTAAACTCACTCCCATTGGGATCTCCTAGAAAGCAATTTATCAATTCCACTAAATCTTTTCATCCCGATTAATCAATAATAAACTAGTCCTATTGATGCGAATACAAGACGGACTTACTGGATAAAGCAGATGTTTACAGATAAGTCCCCATGAGTCTGGAAAGGCATGGAATACAGACATAAGTTCTCCTTAATACATATCCATTACTTGTTGCCTTCTGATCCTGGCATCCCAGCAGTGAAGTCATCCAAATATTCAAAGCTAAGTGAAATTTGTTTTAAAGGAGACTACAGTTTTGAGTCAATTAGAAACTTATTTATTTTCCCCCATAAAGAAATACTTATTTCATGATTTATTTGAGATAAATTGGGAGAATCAATCATCGATTTTGCACAATAAAATTCCTTTGCTGTTTTAATGTGATGTAAATTCTCCTTAGAATATCAATTTGAGCTTTAGTATCCAATCTGACACAATTGCATCTGAATTCCTAGAAGAACTTAGTTGTTATAAACATGCATCCTTTACCATTATTTAGTCATTATTTAGTCACTGCTCATATTAAAAGTAAATTTCTCTGATGCCTTGACATCTGAAACCGCATTTTGCAGCCTATCAGCTGGTTCTCGTTGTTGGTTGATGGTCTCCCTGATCGATTTTTCTTTCTGGTGCCCTTTGCTTTCCGTTATCAATGCTTTCTCTCTTCTTTTGCATAAAACAAGGTTCACCCTCTGTCTGGTGTGTCCTCTTGTAATAAAATAGAGAGTAGTGGTTCAACAGGAATAGGACAGTACCCCACATACAATCTACCTAGGATGCCTTGTCTGTCAGTGTTGAAGCAACTTGACATTCCAGACTGCAATCTGTTTTTTCAAGGGAACAACTGGCCAGTGATGTGCAGACTGCAATCTCTCACCAACCTCAATAATACATGAAGCCTTCATTTTCAATTTTTTTATATTGTCATTTCTTATCAGTTTTATACCTTATGGAATGTGTTGCCAGCAGCAATCTTTTCCTTTAGCAGACATGGACATGTAAGAATTACTGTTTATTCTCACATTTACATTTCTGAAACTTTCAGCAACACTCCAAAGTGGTATCCGTAGCTAGGAAAACATTTGTTTTCAAACAAATAGCATATTCACTGAATTCATGAATGTGAAACTATGAACAGCTAAAACAAATTATGCCTGAGTCTTCCAGTGTTTATACAGTGGAACCTTGACCTTGACTCACCTCTCATCTCTCTGTGTAAGCTAATCAGAAAGCTGAAGAAAAAGGTTCTGACATATTTGACAGTTGGAAATAATATCAAAGGCATTGTTCATTATCTGTGTTAATTTTCATTTGGTTTCTGAAAGCTGAAAAACAGGGCAGTGTTAACAACCAGTGTTATACTTCAAGGGAAGGACAGACCAGCTCTGTACATCAGTCCTAGTTTGTGGTAAATGCATATTTAAAGAATGATTTGCAATTAATGTACACCTCATCCATGCTGAGATTATTGTCTCAGTCAGACACTCAAGCTACATATTTAATTTGACCAAGTGATGCAGAAGAATTAAGAACAAGTAAATTATCAATCCTCAGGATAAGCATACCTCGGGACAGCAAGAAGAAAGGGGAGAATGTACTGAAAAATTGCATTGTGACTGTTATTGCTGTGGCATTTTCATTGTGTGCAATAAATAAGAGCATTTGCAAAACCCATAATACTAAATTAAAGCAAGGTTATTGTTGCATTGAATGATGATCGCAAATCACGGCAGCGTTCAGCTCTAAGTGAGGAAGCCACATTAGCACCACAGGGTGTTAATGCATTAACTACATTCTACCAAGTTTCTGCCAACTATGGGAAGGATTAAGTTTTCACATTCTACAGTTCAAGGTAGCAAACAACATTTGGAATCAATGTTGAGAAAGAAATCCAGGTGAAATCAATTCCTGATACAGTAATTTGTAAAATAATTGTCCAAGAAAGTTCAACAATACATAGAAACATAGAAAATATGTGCAGGAATAGGCCATTCGGCCCTTCGATCCAGCACCGCCATTCAATATAATCATGGCTGATCATCCAAAATCAGTACCCTGTTCCTGCTTTATCCCCATTTCCCTTGATTCCGTTAGCCTTGAGAGCTAAATCTAACTCTCTTGAAAACATCCAGTGAATTGGCCTCCACTGCCTTCTGTGGCAGAGAATTCCACAGATTCACAACTCTCTGGGTGAAAAAGCTTTTCCTCATCTCAGTCCAAAATGGCCTACTTCTTATTCCTAAATTGTGACCCCTGATTCTGGACCTGCATTCTTCCCGCATCAATAGCATTTTAAATATCCAAGCTATGATTTGCAATTCCAAGATTAGGAATAAACTTTTCATCAATGTATTTCAATAAGTTTCTGGAAGGCCTTGCTGTATGAATCAACCCTTTCTCACTGAAGTATCATCATAGAACCTGTCTCCTTCTCTCTAACCACAAATTCAAGACATTTCTGGATACCAAAGGTTATTTAGCCCATACATTTACTCAAATCAAACTCAGACATTTGGAACAACAGAGAGTTGCTTCTTAACTTATTCTAAGGCTTATCCATCATCATGCTGTGTGGAAATCCATAAAAAAACGCTGATTTCGGATTGATGGACAATTAGAGAGAACAAGAAACCAGAAAAAAAAAAGGGAATGGGATTTGATGAGATTACTGAAATGCAGCATAGACCTGATGGATTAAATGTACCTTTCTGTGTTGCATAAGTTTGAACTAACATGAAGAAACCCCTTGATATTGGTCCTAAAGAATTAAGTTTTCACATTCTACAGTTCAAAGTAGCAAACAACATTTGGAATCAATGTTGAGAAAGAAATCCAGGTGAAATCAAATCCTGATACAGTAATTGTCCAAGAAAGCTCACAATACATAGAAACATAGAAAACATAGAAAAAACGGAGGAAACCCATGCGGTCCCCTAATTTGAGGAGGACATATTGAGGGAGTGCAGCGGAGGTTTACAAGGTTAATTCCCGGGATGGCGGGACTGTCATATGCTGCGAGAATGGAGCGGCTGAGCTTGTATACTCTGGAATTTAGAAGGATGAGAGGGTATCTTAATGAAACATATAAGATTATTAAGGGTTTGGACACGCTAGAGACAGGAAACATGTTCCCGATGTTGTGGGAGTCCAGAACCAGGGGCCTCAGTTTAAAAATAAGGGGTAAGCCATTTAGAACGGAGACGAGGAAACACTTTTTCTCACAGTTGTGAGTCTGTGGAATTCTCTGCCTCAGAGAGCGGTGGAGGCCGGTTCTCTGGATACTTTCAAGAGAGAGCTAGATAGGGCTTTTAAAGATAGCGGATTCAGGAGCTATGGGCAGAAGGCAGGAATAGGGTACTGATTAGGGATGATCAGCCATGATCACATTGAATGGCGATGCTGGCTCAAAGGGCCGAATGGCCTACTCCTGCACCTATTGTCTATTGTCTAAAGTTACCCTGTTTGTGTTTGAACCTGTGTCCCCTTATCATAATCGTTTAAACTATAATTATCTTTGAATTTACATATATTCGGAGGTCGGTAGGGGCGCTGTGAGCCGGCTGCCCTGCCAGCAGTGTGTTAGTTTTTTCTACTTTTTTTGTTTTTTTAGTGTGTCTCAATGTTTTTAATGTTTCTCGGTGCGTCTTGTGTGGGGGGCGGTGTGGGGAGGGGTAAGGGGGAAACCGCTTCGGTCGCCTCCTCCACGGAGAGGCGACTTTTTCCATTTCGCCTCCCTCGTGGCCTAAAATAGAGGATCGGTGCGGCCTTTCCCGGAGACGCACCCGGGGCTTCAGCAGCGGGCGCAGCGAGGACTCTTTTGTCGTGGAGCGGGTGAGCCCTCTCCGGGGCTCGCCGGAGGGGAATGCTCCGTTTGCTGGCTCGTTGCAGCCTGCGGAGCTCCAGCTGGCGTGGCGTCCGGAGCCTGGGATCCCTCATTGGGGACCCCGGAGAAGAAGAGCTCCGACCGCCGGCCCGCGGCCTACTTCTAATCGCGGGCGTGGCGGGGACTTGCCGTCCGGAGCGGGATCCCTCACCGGGGATCCCTCAAGAGGAGCTCTGACCACCGGCCCTGAGGTCTGCGGTGCTTCTGGCTGCGGCGCGGCGGGGACTTTAGATCGTCGACTGCCGGCCTGCGGCCTACACCATCTTGAAGCCGCGGTCTCCGGTGGGGAGACACCGATTCAGGACTTACCTAGACTTACCTTGTCTGCACATCTGGACGCCTGCAGCGTCGACTGCGAAGGGTTGAGGTCCCGACCATGGGGGAAAATGGAGGAGGACTGACCAAATTTTGTGCCTTCCACCACAGTGATGAATGCTGTGGTGGATGTTTGTGTTAAATTTTTTTTGTGTATTGTGTGTTCTTTTTTTATTGTAACGCTGCTGGCAAATTCATTTCACTGCACTTTATGTGCATGTGATGAATAAAACTTGACTATATTCATTTTCCTTTGTACTTCCATGAGATCACTTCTTGAGATCACTTCAGATCGCTTCTTCAGTAACCAGCATGTTGAATTGATGGATTAACAAATACAGCATGGAAATAGGCCTTCCAGCCTATCAAGTCCAGGCCAATCATTGTTCACACTAGTTCGATGTGGTCCCACTTCTGCATCTACTCCCTACACACTAGGGATAATTTACAGAGGCCAATTAACCTACAGACCCTTTGGGATGTGGGAGGAAATTGAAGCATCCGGAGAAAACCCATGCAGTCATAGGTAGAACATGCAAACTCCACACAGATAGCACCCGAGGTCAGGATCGAACCCGGGTCTCTGGATCTTTGAGGCAGCAGTTCGACCGCTGCGCCACTGTGCCACCCTTTACGACTTACATCTCAAATTCAAGGAATCAGCAATTCTGTTCTGCTCTGACATTCAACACTTGAATGTCTCGCAATGTACTCTGACCTCCTTCATAGAAAACCCAAGCACGGCACAGTGGCGCAGCGGTAGAGTTACTGCTGTACAGTGCATGTAGCACTGGATACCCGGATTTGATCTCAACCGGGTGCTGTCTGTACAGAATTTGTATGTTCTCTCCGTGGGTTTTCTCCGAGATCTTCGGTTTTCGCCCACACTTGAGTATAGGAGCAAAGAGGTACTTCTGCAGTTGTACAGGGCCTAAATGAGGCCGTACCTGGAGTATTGTGTGCAGTTTTAGTCTCCTAATTTGAGGAAGGACATTCTTGCTATTGAGGGAGTGCAGTGTAGGTTTACAAGGTTAATTCCCGGGATGGCGGGACTGTTATATGCTGAAAGAATGGAGTGGCTGAGCTTGTATACTCTGGAATCTAGAAGGATGAGAGGGAATCTTATTGAAATGTACACGATTATTAAGGATTTGGACACGCTAGAGGCAGGAAACATGTTTGGGGAGTCCAGAACCAGGGGCCACAGTTTAAAAATAAGGGGTAAGCCATTTAGAACGGAGATGAGGAAACACTTTTTCACACACAGTTGTAAGTCGGTGCAATTCTCTGCCTCAGAGGGCATTGGAGGCCGGTTCTCTGGATACTTTCAAGAGAGAGCTAGATAGGGGTCTTAAAGATAGCAGAGTCAAGGGATATGGGGAGAAGGCAGGAACGGGGTACTGCTTGGGGATGATCAGCCATGATCACATTGAATGGCGGTGCTGGCTCGAAGGGCCGAATGACATACTCCTGCACCTATTGTCCATTGTCACTCCAAAGACGTACAGGTTTGTAGGTTAATTGGCTTGGTATAGGTGTAAATTGTTCCTAGTGTGTGTAGGAATGTGTTAATGTGCAGGGATCGCTGGTTGGTGTGGACTCGGTGCGCCGAAGGGCCTGTTTCCACGCTCTATCTCTAAACTAAACTAAACTAAGCCAAGGACAATATGGACAAAAGCATTATGGTAATGCATAGCAGCACTGCTTCCTGTGACTTTTGCTTTACAGGTTTGGCTTTGCTGTTTAATATTCTGTTGCCCTTTTACACAGCATTAATTAGACATATCGTGCATGCAGCATTTGGGACTGTGGATTTGCCATCCATTAAGCACCATTGTTCATTCTGTCTATCTCAGGATTCAAATTCTTAATTGTACTCCACTAAAATGGACCATACTGATATCAACTTGTGATAATATAAATATAGGAGCCTTTTGCTATCACATTGAACAAGCAACACCCAGTGTCAAAGGGTGTCATGCTCTCACAGTTTTATTCAGATAAATTAGTGCCGAGCTTCTATTTTAATAAAACATCAGAGTTGAGTCAACTTGAAGCAGCAGCAGCTGCAACTCAAATCAAGAGTTTGAGAAATGAGAAAAATATCAGTTTGAAAAACATAAAGGCAGGAGAGTAATTGACTGTGGGAATTGAATCTTCCCCTGTTCCTTCGAGGCATTGTCTCTCAACTGGAGTAGTTAAAAGTGGTATCAATGGAAAGAAAGACATGCAGCATCGCAAGAGTTAGTGATCAGCCTGAATATCGAGAAATGTTAGCAAACAATAAAGAATGGCTCATACAATAATAAAGATGGGTAAATAGATTATGAGAGTGAGCAAGCAAGAAATAGACAGTAAGATCTTCTCCTATTTTATAAATAAAAAGGATGAAATCAGCTAAATTGACAATAGTTCTTTGAGGACAAAGGGTATAATTAATACACTAATGGGATATAAAGAAACGGCAGATATCTGAATATTTTGCATCTGTGTTCCATGTAGAAGACATAAAAAGAATTCCACAAATTAAAAAAACTCTGGAGGCAAAAAAGTGGGAAGAGATGAAAACACGTGCCATCATGAGGGAAAAGAGATAAGGCAGAATTAACAGATCTAAAGTCTTTCAAGTTCCCTTGCATCCACGCTAAAAGAAGTTGATGCAGAGATTGGTTGTGACCTTTCAAATTCCCATCAGAAAGGAAAGCCACAAATACAAAATCCTTATTCTCAGAGGGAGGGAAGTACTAAACAAGGACTACAGGCCAGTTAGCCAGGCATTCATCTTTGGAAATTACTGGAGTTCATATGAAACATTTACAAAATCATTACACCATCAATGTTAACATGACTTATGAATGGGAAATCAATTTTGACATTTTAATTCTTTGAGGATGCAATGAAGTAAGGTGAATAAAAGGGAAATAATAAAAGTAGTGTGTTTAGAAGGCAATTGTTAAAATGCTGCATAAAAGGAATGAACTAATGGCATTGAGAATAATATAATGGATAGACAGATGATATATGATTGAAGATTGAATAGCTCAAAGAGATAGGAGAGAGATCAATGCATTATTTTGAGGTTGGCCACCTGTAACTATTAGAGCCCCTAAAGGATCAATGCTGGGGCTTCAATTATTTATGATCAATAATAGTCTGAATAATAATAATAATAATAATAATAATAATAATAATAATAATAATAATAATAATAATAATAATAATAATAATAATAATAATAATAATAATAATAATGTCTTTATTGTCATTGTACTTAGAAATACAACAAAATTGGGAGAGCTACTCCTGATCAGTGCAACCAATACAAGTTAAAACAAGATAAAAACACAACCAATACATCCAATACGTTATTTAACTGCTTAAAATAGTAGATAAATTATATTTGTCACACCTAGGTAGAACATTGCACTGGGAGAATATTACACTTTAAAATGTAATAAATACTTTAAAAGAATTAAAAAAGAAGAAATATTAGCTGAGTGGTCTGTTTTATAGTGGAATGGATGACAGCATTTCTCATGTCGTGTGGATATGTGAGGAATTTAGATTTCTGATGGCCCTGGAAAGAAACTGTTTTTGAGTCTGTTTGTCCGGCTTTTGACGCACCTAAGAAGGGTCCCGACCCAAAACATCACCTATCCATGTTCTCCAAAGATGCTGCCAGACTCGCTGAATTACTCCAGCACTTTTTTTGTGAACCAGCATCTGCAGTTCCTTGGGTCTGTATGATCTATATGAATTTGGATGAGAGGACTGAGTGTTGCAACTGAATTTGCTGACGATAGAACAGAAAATATCAAAATAAGTTGTGAGGAGAATACAACAAAGTTTGCAAAATGGTAGAGATTGTTTAGATGAATTAACAAAAAAGTGACAGAGGGAGTATTGTGTGAGCTTATCCATGTTTTTGGTAAGAAGAAGGCAAAAAGAGAATATTATTTAAATCTTTTTATTCGATGTTCAGAAATGCCAGCAAATATTGTTTATGTGTAATTGGCCTTGAGCTTATTGGTTGGCTGGGGCAATCCAAAGGTTTTAAGTGTCAACTTTATTGTGGAGTCTGGGCTAGAATTGGTGAGGTTGGCAGACTTTCTGCTTTTGAAGGAAAACACAAAGTACTGGAGGAACACAGCCGCTCAGACAGCATTCGTGATGGGAATGGAGAGATTGCGTTTCGAGACTGGACCCTTCTCCACAAATGCTGTCTCCACTTCTTCTCCCTCCTTCTCCCCACCTATCCCCCCCCCCCCCCCCCCATTTCAAAGGACTTACCATACACTTTGCTAGCCGTCTTAACCTTCCTGTACATTGCAGTGTGTGTCTGTATCATCTTGGCTTTGCACCGTGTGAATTTCAGACAGCGCTCCCCCTGCTTTCCCTGGTCCCCGACTTTGCGATGTGTTTGTGTGTGTGTGTGTGTGTGTTTCAATCTGACAGTCGCCGTTCCAGTTCCCGGTTTTTCAGGCGACTGCTGGGAACTTGACAGTTGCTGGCAGTCCGCTGAAAAATCGCCTAAGTGGGACAGGCCCATTAGCATTTTCCCTCGCATCAGCTCCTCCCCTTTCATCTTCCTCTTCCTCTTCTCGTTTCTCCTCCTCCAGCATCTGGAAGTGGTTCACCATCTCTACTGTGTATTGGGCCTGTAGATCTGGTCGAGAGGAAAATAACTTCCAGCCCACTTTTTCCTTGGAGCCTGTAGACTTAAGGGCCTGTCCTACTTAAGCGTCATTTGCGCGTCATTTACGCGACATCATTTACGTGTGACGCGCACGTGATGCGCGCATGGCGTGGTGCGTGGTGGCGTAGGCAGTGATGTGCGGTCGTGCCTGGCGCCCCAGGATTTTGGGGTTCACAAAATCTTCGCGGGCCACCTGTGTGATGCTCAAATGATGCCCAAGTGGGACAGGCTCTTTAGGCTGCCTCAGGCTTAGCCTCACTCACATTGTCACCACTCGGTGATCTGAGCTCACGTTCTCAAAACCTCTGTATGCTTCAGTGTCCATGACACTGTTGCGCCTTTTGCGCCACACCAGGATGTATTCTAGCTGGCACTTTTCTTCTGTGCACCGGTCCTGATGTGTCCACAGCTTTCCTTGCCACTTCTTGAACATGGTGTTGGCTGCTAGGAGACTATACTCCTGGAGAAAGCTGGCTGGGTGTTGACCATTCCGGTTAGTATCACCAGTGTGATGGATGTAACAGGCATCCTCGGGTCTGAGGCGGGTATTGAAGTCCCCAAGCACAGGCAGAAAATTGGACGCAGGTACTCGCTCCATCGCAACTTGGAGGACAGAGTAGAATTGTTCCATTTCGGCCTCAGGGCTGCTGTTGTGTGGGGAGTAGCATACTATGACAGTGGTAAAGGGGTTACCACTAAACTCAGCAATAAGGACTCGAGGACTGACAGAGTGGACATCTTGTAGTGCGTTCCTTGCTCACTGACTCAATAGCAGACCCACTCCTCCCTGAGCAGAGTTGTTTACAGGACCTCTCCACGCTGACAATGTAATGAGGTCCATGCCATCCGCTTTGTCAAACCTGATCTCCACGTCTCGGTGGACACGACGATGCTCTTGAATGCCTAGGACGTCAACCCTGCATCTCCGACTACACGCTGCCATCTCGGTAGACCTTGACTCTTCACGAATAGTTAAAGCGTTGAAAGGTGAAAACATCAATAACTTCTTGCACAAGAAGAGGTACAGCTGCCTTAGAATAAATAACCATTCATTTACGCTGATTCTTTCAGCAGGTCATGAATCTTTGGAATATTTTACCTTGGGTATTTGTGAATTGTGAGTATATTCATGACTGAGTTGAACCGATTTTGATCTGTGGGGAATTAAAGGTTTGGGAGAATAGCTGAGACCAAGCTCAGAACAACTATGTTTTCATTGAATGATGAAGATGGCTTGACAGGTGAAATGGTCTACTCCTGCCCCTGTTTCTTATGCCCATGTTACACTCTTATCTCTGGTTCCATCGGACCTGGCATTGAACAGAAGGTTGGTGGAATGACACCATCCACTTGGGATTCGCATGAACACATGGTCACTGTCACAGTTGTCAGATCAGCCTTCTGTAGTGTGAACCCAGAGAAAGCAACCAGCCTGGACGGAGTGACCACAGGACCTGTGCAATCAGCTGGCAGGAGTATTCTCCGGCATCTTTAACCTCTCACTATTCCATTCTGAGATTCCCACCTGCTTTAGGAAGACCACAATCACCCTACTATCAAAGAGAAGCTCTGACATACAGCATTTTGAAGAAGCTGATGATGGCGCACATTAACTCAGGCTTCCTAACAACCTTAATATACTGCGGTTCACCTACTGTCACACCAGGTCCACAGCATCTCCCTAGCCCTCACTCATTGCGGAGACATCTAAATAACAACACCTACGTTAAACATACTTATTGACTATAGACTTCAACACCATAATCCCAACTAAACACATCTCTATACTCCTAGACCTAAGAATCAGCAATACCTTCTGCTACTGACTTAGAGTCATAGAGACATTGCAGCATGGAAACGGCCATTCAGCCCAACCCATACATACCGACCAAGATGACCCACCTAAACTAGTCTAATTTGCTTATGTTTGGCTCATATCCCTTGCAACCTTCCTGATGCATTACCTGCCAAAATGTATTTTCAATGTTGTTATTGTACTTGCTTCAATCACCTCCTCTGGCAACTCTTTCCATAAACCCACCGCCCACTGTATCAAAAGATTCCCCTTCAGGTTCCTATTAAATCTCTCACCTTAAACCTATGCTCTTTAGTTTAGTTTAGAGATACAGCATGGAAACAGGCCTTTCAAACTACTGATCACCCATACACTAGTCCTATTTACAGAAGCCGTTTAATTCCCAGTTTTTCCCATTGGTTATATGTTTTATCAGTGAAAGATGGTTTAAATGCTGGATTATTAACTAATGGCGTTAAAAGTGATAGATTTCTTAATTTTATTTGTTTCCAAATTCATATTGTATTATGGATGATTGGGTTCTTCTTGTATATTGTGTTATTCATTTTTATCGGGGAGATAACCGATTGCCCACTGGGCAAATCGGTACCATTCTACTTGATCAAATGCTTTCTCTGCGTCTAGAGAAACAATTGATACATCTTCTTCTATTTTATGTGAATACATTATATTAAACAAGCGTCTCAGATTGTTAAATGAGTATCTTTTAGGTATAAACCCGTTTGATTTGGGTTTATTAATTTACTAATATATTTACTCAATCTTCTCGCTAGGGTCTTTGCTAGAAATTTCTGATCTGTATTTAAAAGTGCTATAGCTCTATATGAACCTGGTTCTTCTAGGTCTTTATCTTTTTTAGGTATATGCGTAATAGTTGATTCGGCTAGTGTTTCTGGTGGTATTTTTTCTTTAAAGGCATGGGTATATAGTTTTTGTAAACGTGGAGTGATTATCTCATGGAATCTCTTATAAAATTCATTGTTAAAGCCGTCTGGTCCAGGCGTCTTGCCATTTTTCAGCGAATTTATTGTTTCATCTATTTCTTCAAGTGTAATCTGAGCTCCTAGTTCCTCCTGTTCCGAGGGGTCAAGTTTGGAAGATTACATTTATCTAAGAAGTTTGTAATTTTAATGTCATCTGCTGTGGTTTTAGATGTGTACAAATTTTGATAAAATTGGGCAAATCTTTTGTTAATATCTTTAGGAAGTGTTAATAATTCACTGTTCTCTGATTTAATTTTAATAATTGTGTTTTCCTTTTCTCAATTTTTCACTTGACGAGCTAAAGGTTTATGTGGTTTATCACCGAATTCGAAGTTTTCCTGTTTTGTAATTTGAAATAGTCTTACCACTCTTGCCGATAAAATTCTGTTTAATTTAAATTTCAATAATGTTATCTTATAATATTTACCTATATTTGGGTCTTTGGCATTGTCTAACTCTAATTGTCTAATTTCTTGTTCTAACTTCAATTGTTCTGTATCATTTTTTTTATTTAGGAAGGTTTGATATGAAATTATAACACCTCTAATAAATGCTTTGAAAGTTTCCCATAATAAAGAGGGTGAAATACCTGGCGTATCATTAATCTCAAAAAAATATTTCATTTGTTGTTTTAAGTATGTGTAACCTTGTGGGTTATTTAGAATTTGGGGGTTAAACCTCCAGAAGGATTTTTACCCGGCATGCCTTCAACTTTTAATATAAAAGTTAGCGGGGAATGGTCGGAAATAGTGCTGTTATGGTATTTAGGATTAATTATATATGGAATTAATTTCGTGTCTACTAAGAAATAGTCAATTCGTGAGTAAGTTTTATGTACCGCTGAATAAAATGAATATTCCCTTCCAGTTGGGTTAGCAATTCTCCATACATCTGTTATATTAGTATTTTTTATATATGTGTTTAAAAGTTCGCTAGTCTTGGATCTTATGTTACATATCCTTTGTTTTATAGATTTATGTAAATATGGATCTAAAACGCAATTAAAATCCCCCCCCTATTATTACATTTTGATAGTTAAACTCTGATATTATATCCAAAATGTTATTAAAGAATTGAGGGTTATCAAAATTAGGAGCATTAATATTTATCATAGTAAGTTGGGTGGAGTAAATTTCTCCCGAGACTATAACATACCTTCCCTCTTTATCTGATATAGTATTCTTTAATTTGAATGGTATGCCTTTTCGGATGATAATAGCCGTACCTCTAGATTTAGAGGTAAATGAAGAGTAGAATGTTTGACCTATCCAATTTGCCTTCAATCTTATCTGTGTTTCTTGTTCTAACTTCAATTTCTTGTGTTGTTTCATATGTGTTTCCTGCAGAAAAATGTCAGCGTTGAGTGATTTTAATTGGGCAAAGATTTTGCCCCTTTTAATTGGTTCATTATCACCCCTTATGTTCCAACTGCAGAACGTAATTCCTCCATTCTTTTTATGTCTGTCGTCTTGCATTTTGAATCAGTTTGATATCTTTAAGTCATATGGTGCAAGCAAATACTTCAGAACTTTGGGCATTTGGTGGTCATCCCGAACTTTTGCGTTTATTTGGCATCTCCTTTCTAAAGCGCACCTTAAAAAAAGATAAGAGAGTGTGTTGTGATAAAAAATAAAAAAGTGACAATTGTAGTGATTAAAAAAAGTGATTTTAAGGTGTCTAAGAGGAGATACCTTAAGAGGAAGGGGTCACCTAGGGTGGCAAGATCTTGATAGACTTCCGTTGATGTTAATCTACATTCAGCTCTGCCCTCATGACCAAGTGTCCTAAAAGGCTGACGGGCCGTTTAATATTTGTGGAATTTATCCAACCAGAGCAAGAAAGGCGAAAGAGAAAGACATTTAGTTCTAAATATCTTAGTTCTAGATATATATATATATGCCTTTCCAAATAATCTAGCAATAAGTATATACTAAGATTTACCATATATAAATTATATGCCCGTGTATATGCTCCGCATTATTACATTGTTTCCGCCATTTAAAACCCAGTCTTATATCTTAGACACAAGCAGGTTCCGAGGGGTTAAACATAGTATCACGTATATGACTCTCCTCCCCCCTCGATCACCCACGGTTATGTTAGTATTATTATAAACATTTTAATTAATTACTATATATTTATAAGTTAATTGATTAATTACTAATAACATATGATAATGTAAGGCTTTCTTAAATCAAAAGATTTTTATATTTTCCAGTCCATTAATATTTATTCCATTTATTACAGAAGCCAATTAACCTACAACCTGTTTTGATATGTGTCTACTTACGATATAGGTAAAACTAGCACATATTAGACGGAGAAAGATGGCTCCACACACACTCGTGTTGGGATCAAAAGCAGGAATGATTTATTTCCAAGTCAAAGGTCACTGATTGATTTACTGAGCATGTGCGAGAATGCGTACAGCTCATATGCATAAATGACATGGATATTGTCACATCCTTTCCTTTTTGACATTTTGGGATTACATTTCCAACGATACAAAACAAAGCAAACCTAAACACTTTTCATAATATTACACCATAGTGATATGGTTTCTTAACTGAATAAAACAACTGTTCTGTCTTATTTCACAATTTCAACCATAGCCACACTTGTGATTTATTTCAATAACACAAAAGAAGGTTCACATGCTTTCATCTCATAAGCATGTAAGTACATCACAACAAAACACCTTACTTCTTGACATACTCGCCGTATCTTTCCAGCAGTCTGACATCTCTTCCTGCCCTAGTCTTAATGATGGTGTCTCTTTTAGAAGTGTCTTTCTTTTCAGTGTGTACATTCTGCATCACTTCTAGTTTCTTCTCTTGTGTCACTTTGTTTTTGTTTAGTTTTCTCTGTGTTATGAGTTTCATGAGTTGCATTTTTTTCTGGTGATGCATGTTGTGTTGGTTTTTCCTGTGTCAGCTGAGGTTGCAAAGATTTCTCAGTCTCCTCTGCATCTGGTGGTTTCTCTGCAGTTATGTGTCGGTGTAGTTCTCGGTCTTCTTCAGATTCACGCGATTACGTCGGATTAGAAGTCCCGACTATCTCGACTTTGTATGATCTCTCATCCAGTCATTTCAAAGTCAAAGACAAAGTATCCTTTATTGTTATTCAGACCTTTCTGTCTGAACGAAATTTTGTTGCCTTGCAGTCATACATATTATAAAATAACAAAACACACAATAAACACAAATTTAACATCCACCACAGTGAGTTCACCAGACACCTCCTCACTGTGATTGAAGGCAAAAGTCTTAAAGTCTTTGTCTCTTCACTCCTTGCTCTCCCTTTGCGCTGAGGCGATCCAGGCCTCCGATGTTGTGACCCCGCCGGGTGATGGTAAGTAAGTCTCGCAGCTCAACCGTGCTCCGCGAACGGGCCGGTTCAAACTCCACGGCCCGGGGTGGTCGAAGCTGCTGAAGCTGCCACCCTCCAGTCCAGCGGACGAAGCTGTTGTTGAGGGAGCTCCGGAAAAACAGTTCACCAACCTGTGACCTGCGAGCTCCCGAAGATGTCGTCCACTGGCCCTCGGCCGAACCTCCAAAGTCGGGTTGCCGCTGCCTCAGCTCCGAGTCGGGCCGCCGCCTCCTCAGCTCCGAGTCGGGCCGCTGCCGAAAGCCGGAATGCCGCCTCAGCTCCAAGTCGGGCCGCCGCCGCCTCAGCCCTAAGTCGGGCCGCTGCCGCCTCAGCTCCGAGACTGGCCGCCGCCGCCTCAGCTCCGAGTCGGGCCGCCGCCGGAATGCAGCCTCAGCCCCGAGTCGTGCCGCCGCCGCCTCAGCCTCGAGTCTCACTGTACCAATTGGTGCATGTGATAATAAATGTCTCTTGAACTTGAACTGTTGACCCCTGGTTCTGGACTCCCCCAGCATCAGGAATTGGTTTCCTGCTCCTAGCCTGTCCAATCCCTGAAGAATGTTATGTTTCTCTAAGATTCCCTCTCATCCTTCTAAATTCCAGTGAATATAAGCCCAGTCGATCCATTCCTTGCAAGTGCCCTGCAAGTTTGTATTCGCAGCACTCCTTGTATACTCATAACTTTGTAGCCAAATTCTGCTCTAACTCCATTTGCAAGTTTGCAGATGATAACACCCTGGTGGGCTCGATCTCGAACAATGACGAGATGGAGTACAGGAAGGAGATGGAGAACATAGCAACATAGTGTCAGGACAACAGATCCTCCTTTAACGTCAGCAAGGTAAAAGAGCTGTCTATGGATTTCAGAAAGTTTTGTGGAGAACATGACCCAATCAGCATGAAAGGTGCCGAGTGGTGGAGGTGTTGAAGTTCCGAGCCCTGAATATCAACAATATATCCTGGACCAACTACATGGAAACAAAAATCACAGGAGACTAATGGGCCTGTCCCACTTAGTCGATTTTTCAACGGACTGTCGGCTACTGTCAAGTTGCCGGCAGGTGCCTTAAAAACCGGCAACTGGAACGGCGACTGTCAGAGTGGAACACACACAAACACATCGCTTCCATCACCAGCCCGTTATGCAGGGGGGGGGGGGGGGGGGACAGGGCAAGCGGGGGGGAGCACTGTCTGGAAAATTCACACAGTGCAAAGCCAAGGTGAACAGACGCACATCGCGATGAACAGGAAGGTTGGTGCTGTAAATAGATGGCTAAAGCACAGTGTACGGTAAGTCCTCTAAAAGAGGGGGGAGAGGGAGGAGAAGGGGTGAGAAGGAGTGGAGACAACATTGAAGAGACCAGAGATACACGGCTGTGAAGCTCGGCGGACATTTAACATTACCGCTCGGTTATCCTTGGTTCTGAAAACTACTGCTTACCTTTTTTTCCCAATGAGCCAATGAAATTCACTGGTCAGCACCGGCTACAACCTACAAGAACCTCCGAGAACCTTCGACTTCCCTTTGGCAACCCATTAGGACCTCCTGGCGACCCATTTACGGCTCGAGAATTCTAGCTACTCTCCATGGCGGCTTCATTCTAGTCGCCGCTAATTTTTCAACATGTTGAAAAACTCACGGCAACCATAATGAGGTCGCGACTAGTTCCCAGAAAGCGGGAACTCCTCACGACCATGAAGGCGACTCCCCGGCAACCACCCACGAACATGTGGTGACTGCATAGTCTCCTGCAGTGGCCTAAAATGTGGCCTAAGTGGGACAGACTCATTAGGAAACTCAACATATCCCCAAAGGCTCTTAACAACTTCTGCAGATGCAACATCGGAAGCATCTTATCAGGATATATAACAGCTTGATTTGGGAACAGCTCTGCCAAAACCACAATAAATTGCAGAGTTGTAGATGTAACCCAGTCCATCACACTAGCCAGTGTTCCCACAATTGATTCCATCTATACTTCACACTAAAGTCCCTGCCCAAAACGTCACCGATGCTTTTCTCCCGAAATGCTGCCCGACCTGCTGAGTTACTCCAGCACTTTGTGTTTATCTTCTGTATATACCAGCATCTACAGTTCCATTCACTCTGTCTTGGGAATGCACCCACCATAATTAAAGACTATTTTCATCCTGGTCATTCCTTGGCCTCCTCTCACCCGTTGGGAAGAGATTCTAAAGCTTGAAAGCACATACCACCTGATTCAGGAACAATTTCTTCCCCGCTGTTATCAGACTATTGAATAGTTCTCTCATAAGCTAGGATGTAGTCTTGAGCTTCCAACCTACTTCATTGCAGATCTTGCACTTTTTCTCTGTAACTGTAATGCTCTAAAACTGTAACACTCTATTCAGATATTTTTTCTCTTTACCCCACCTGTTATACTTTTTGGAGTATCTTAGCCGGTCAAGCAGCATCCCTGGAGCTACATGGATAAGTGAAGTTTTGGGTTGGGACCCTTCTTCAGACTGATGACTTAGATGGTACAATGGATGAATTCAGACCATTGTACCATGAAAAGTATGATTTGACTGGATGACACGCAACCAAAAGCTTTTCATTGGAACTCGATACACGTGACCTAAATAATAAATCAAACAGAAATAAAGATTTATAACTCATTCTTGAAAGCTTCAATTACTCTGTATCCACAGGCTTTGGATCTGGAGATTCGAAGTGTTTACCTCCCATTATGTTTCTGAATTGTCTCCACTGATCACACTGCATTCAACTACTCCCCAAGGTGGCAGCATGCAACTTCATAAACTTTGTATTTAACTTCTGGTTCCGAGAAGGGGAGGTAACCAGTCCCCATGTGGTCAGACAGGATTAGTTTCCTTCCTGTTATTCACTCAATTGATGTACCACTCGCGCTGAATGGGTTCCATTATTTGACATTATATTAAAGTTTGATTGTTATAAAGTTTGAAAGTTATATCTGCCATTGTTTGTGTCTGTTTGGTTAAATGCCACTTCAACATCCAATTCATTGGTGTCTTTAGAGTGTTCACTGACTTATTTATTTTCAGGACCTCACAATTTTGTGACTGATGAGCATGCCACGTAACCTCAGGATTTACATGTTATAAACTCTTTCTGCTTCCACGGAATTTACAACGTCTTTTATTCTGATTCAGTATTTGTTTTATGGGAAGTAGTGTTAAATCTCTCCCCTGTGAATTCTTTGAAGACCTAATCATTCATAATGCTTATATTTTGTGTGAGTTATTGGCATCACGCCTATTTGCATCTTGTGGCATTCTCTTCTCTTGTCTAACTTTGGTATTAAAGAGCAAGGAGGGAGGAGAGCAAAGATAGGAGAGAGCAAATGACAAAAATAATGATAGTAGACAATGATAGATGGATAGGCAGTGGCCAGGAAAACCTCTCCAACAAAAGTGAGAGGAAATATGTAGAAGTAGAAAAGGAAGAATAGGAGATTCTGTCTGGAAGTGAGTTTTGTTCTGCACATCATTTATGTAACCAATCTTTGCTCTCTGTGTGAGGGCACATTCCCTCATTGTCCGCAGGCAGGTGAGAAGATGTTGGTGGTCTCAGGTTTGTCCCGACGGCTCACTCTTCCTCCAAGCCTGTGAAAGATAAACAAAGCTAGTTGAGAGGCATCACACTTTCTCCCCCTTCATTTCTTTCTTCCTCATCTGTTTCCTCTCTCTTCTTCCTACTTCTTCCTCTGATTCCTGATTCCTATCTCGTGTCTACTCTACCGATTTTCATTGCCAAATGGAGGCACAAAAGACTGAGTTCTGAAGAAACTCAGCAGGTCAGCCAGCATCTGAAAAGGGATCTTATAGAGGTGTATAACATCATAACGGAATTGAAAAGGTGAATACATCTCGAAGTGTAGTGGGTATATGGAACGAGCTGCCAAAAGAGGTAGTTGTGGAAGGTATTACAATATTATTTAAAAGGCCAGTTGGACAGGTACATGGATAGGCCAGGTTTGGAGGAGTATGGGCCAAATGCGGGAAAATGGGAATAGTTTAGATGAGGCATCTTGGTAGGCATGGATGAACTTCCGTGCTGTATGTCTATATCCGTGGAGGG
The DNA here is from genome assembly GCF_010909765.2 of Amblyraja radiata. Classification (NCBI taxonomy): domain Eukaryota; kingdom Metazoa; phylum Chordata; class Chondrichthyes; order Rajiformes; family Rajidae; genus Amblyraja; species Amblyraja radiata. The sequence goes on along the minus strand of NC_045982.1, from coordinate 23,326,447 downwards.
AAATGGACAAAGTCCAGAGGATGAATTTTGACACAGAACGTAGCAATGTTACAAAATTTTGAGATTTTAAAAATCAAGTCTGCAATTCACCCCATCAGATAAAGCATAAAAAGAAGTTTAATTTGACACCTAATTCACTTTCGTATCTTCTGTATTAAAAAAGTTATGGCCATTTTCATACTCAGAAATTAGCATCTTGTTCCCTATTGCTTTTCCATTAACACAAAAGCTGTGATCGAGGACAGTCAAAAGCCCATAACTTTCTTAAAAATTAAGAGAACTGAAAGAAATGTTCAGTTATTATAGATTAAAGCATTCTGAAACAAATATGAAACAATCTTACTTGGGTGACCTGAAATTAAAGCATATAATTAGGTAGTTACCTAATTGCAGCTAATTACAAAATTCAATTACTAGATCTAAACATCTATCCATTGCCTTATAAAAGATTAACATTTTTAAATAGCCTAAGTGTCCAAATAACATTCACACAAGAATTCATAATATAACATGATTTTTAAATCTCATTGTCATGAATTTATAGGCCAAATGGAAGGAATTTAATGTTTAATTCCTGTAAATTAATGGGCATTTTAATCATCTTGCGAGTGGGTTTTTGTGGAACGCGATCGATTGGAACGTTGCGGTTGCTGTGAATTTGATCCCCATATCGGCACGAAAAACACTGCTGGTTCGTATGGGGCCAAAATCACATTTTCGCCAAGGAAACTTTGATTAATGTCATCCCAAGAAGAAGTCGCTTTTTTATTTTACTCCAGCGATTAAATTGTCCCGCAGTTTTTTTTAAAAACTTCCGAGAACGGAAGTCGGAATGATTTTTCAGCATCAGCTAGCAGCCCGAGAAAATATATCTCAGACAGGCAGGAGAAAACGGCATTTTAATACCCCCACCCCCCACATCAGAGGCGCCAAAGTCGCACACATGGCCAGTGGCAGAACTGCAGTGCCGCTGAAGGTAAGTATTGTAACATACCTACAGAACGCTGATCATTTATCGATTTCCATAGATACTGCCTGACTTGCTGAGTTCTTCCAGCAAAATGTTTATTCTCACAGCTGTCATCTGGTCATAGATTCAAGTCTTATTTCACCGACATGAGCATGAAAGATGCTCTGAATTTCTGTTAGAAAGGATTTCATTTAGGTCAGTACCATATAGACCTTTCAGATGGATAGAAAACAATCCAGTGAGAAGCAGAGCTTTCTCCAATCTTTATTTATCACTAAAACAGTTTATCTTGTTCGATCACAATGTTTTTTCTGTGGCCTTGATTAGTGTTTCCTATATAGCCATATTAACCACACCAGATGTGCTTCAATGGTGGAAAAATGGTTTCAGACATTCTAAGATTATGGAAAGCACCAAATAATGACATGTCACTCTGTTCTTTCCCAATGTGCACAATATTATGTAACATAAAGATTTAGGTAGAACTGTTTACTAACACAGAAAACACCACACACCTTTTGAAGTTGGATGTATTCTCTTAGCTTCTGATGGGGAGAAAACTATTCTACAATTGTTGCACCCTGTTCAGTTTCAGAGACAGGTGAAGGATTAGCTGATCAAAGGCCCCTGTAAAACAGTGCAGATATCTCAACCAAGCTATTAGTTTCGCAGCTATTGCCTTCTGATTAATCTGCCAATTATACATCCTTTTAATTAAATCACTGCATAAAACATGTTGAAATGTCAGATATTTTGTTTATCCTCACCCAGAATGTTGAAGATAGAATTGTTAAAGGCAGCCAAATGGTATTGGAAGATACATCCCCCTTGCTTTTCTCACTCCGTCCCAAACTCAAATCCTTTGTCCACAAAGCCTCTCAACAAGTTCCGAAACATTTTTCATTCAAAATACACTAAAGGGCATATTTTTATTTCCCATCTCAATAGAAACTATTAGACCACAATTATGAAACAAAGTTGCCCAACATCTCACTGAACACACTAACAGTGTTCCACCATCAGCATATTTGTATAATTACACATAATTGCCAGCTCAGCATTGGCATTGAGCAGGGAGCAAGTCTAATGGGGGCAAACCTAGTGAAGTGAAAACCTGAAAATTAAAGGGCTGCGTGCACTTAAATGTAAATGCCTGTCTCTGGGGACATAAATAGTTTTAGTTCTAGTTGAGCACCAACATAAATGTTGGATGTTGCTCAGCTTGAATGTGGACAGGTTAAAAGATAAACGAAGTTGAAGGTCACAATGCATAAGTACAAAACAAATGTTGAGAACAATAATAGTGTAGTATAGAAACAAGAAACTGCATTTGGTAGTTTGAAAAAGAAAACACAAAGTGCTGGGCTAACTCAGCGGGTCAGGCAGCATCTCATGAGAACATGGATAGATGGCATATCGGGTCGGGACCCTTCTTCAGACTGATTGTAATTTGGCATTTGTTGGATGAACAATGCCATCGTGATTAGCTCCATGTCATGGCCTTATTCCACACTTCAGCAAGATCTCCCCAAAGCACAAATGTACACATTTTCTGGCATGAGAAGATGTTACATCACCTGCTGTGGAACCTTTCTGCCTTCTGGGCTTGACAATGAGTTTATGTTGATCTGAGATTACTGTGATTTAAACTGCATAAAACTGGTTCGCATGACAGGAATGTTCACCTCAGCCAGCAAGGTTCACCCAGGTGCCTTAGACCACAAAGTCAATGCTGTTGCCATCTCGCCCTCTGGTCACTGCATTGGACTGAGCCACATTCAAACCCGGACTCTTATCAAAACCCTACCCTAACTCCCTCTGGTCACTGCAGTAACGCTGAACCAGATTCAACTCCAAACCATCTTTCTATTTCACATCTACTCTCTTGCACCGCTTTCACATTGTGTAGGAAGGAACTGCAGATGGTGGTTTAATCTGAAGATAGACACAAAATGCTGGAGTAACTCAGCGGGACAGGCAGCAACAAGAAGAGAAGGAATGTATGACTTTTCGGGTTGAGACCTTTCTTCAGACTGAAGATGGGTCTCGACCCGTAACATCACCCATTCCTTCTCTCCAGAAATTCTGCCTGTCCCGCTGAGTTAATCCAGCATTTGTGTCTAACCTCTTTCACATTATTCTCTGCTAACCTTGCAAACCTTTCCACCTACAGCTGCATTACCTGAACTCGCCATTGTTTGTCCTTTATTTAATTTTCTGCCTTTGTACTAAGATTGATTGATGTGTTCTGATGTAAACCAATGCTACAAATCATTCTTCAACATCTTCAACACTCCAAAGACATCCAGGTTTGTAGGTTAATTGGCTTGGTGTATGTGTACAATAGTCCCTAGTGTGTGTAGGATAGCTCAGCCCCCTGCTGTACTCACTCTATACTCATGACTGCGTAGCCGGTCATAGTGCGAACTCCATCATCAAGTTCGCTGACGACACCACTGTTGTGGGATGTATCACTGATGGGGATGAGTCAGAGTATAGAAGAGAGATTGAGCGACTGTCCATATGGTGCCAGCACAATAACCTGGCCCTCAACACCAGCAAAACCAAGGAACTGATTGTGGACTTTGGAAGGAGTAGGATGGGGACCCAAAGTCCCGTTTATATCAATGGTTGAAATGGTCAACAGCTTCATATTCCTGGGCATGCACATCTCTGAAAATCTTTCCTGGTCCGAGAACACTGATGCAATTATTAAGAAAGCACATCAGCGCCTCTACTTCCTGAGAAGATTACGGAGAGTTGGTTTGTCAAGGAGGACTCTCTCTAACTTCTACAGGTGCACAGTAGAGAGCATGCTGACCGGTTGCATCATGGCTTGGTTTGGCAACTTGAGCGCCCAGGAGAGGAAAAGATTACAAAAAGTAGTAAACACGGCCCAGTCCATCATCGGCTCTGACCTCCCTTCCATCGAGGGGATCTATCGCAGTCAAGTTCAAGTTCAAGTTCAAGTGAGTTTATTGTCATGTCCCCCTGTATAGGACAATGAAATTCTTGCTTTGCTTAAGCACACAGAAATTAGTAGGCATTTACTACAAAACAGATAAATGTGTCCATATACCATGATATAAATATATACACACATGAATAAATAAACTGATAGTGCAAATAACAGAAAGTGGTTGGCAATAATCAGAGTTTTGTCCGAGCCAGGTTTAATAGCCTGATGGCTGAGGGGAAGTAGCTATTCCTGAACCTGGTTGTTGCAGTCTTCAGGCTCCTGTACCTTCTACCTGAAGGTAGCAGGGAGATGAGTGTGTGGCCAGGATGGTGTGGGTCTTTGATGATACTGCCAGCCTCAAAAAGGTTTGCAGTATCATCAAGGGCCCACACCATCCTGGCCACACACTCATCTTCCTGCTACCTTCAGGTAGAAGGTACAGGATCCTGAAGACTGCAACGATCAGGTTCAGGAATAGCTACTTCCCCACAGCCATCAGGCTATTAAACTCGGCTCGAACAAAACTCTGAACATTAATAGCCCATTATCTGATATTTGCACTTTATCAGTTTATTTATTAATGTGTGTATATATTTATATAATGGGATATGGACACACTGATCTGTTCTGTAGTTATGCCTACTATGTTCTGTTGTGCTGAAGCAAAGCAAGAACTTCATTGTCCTATCAGGGACACATGACAATAAACTCTTAAATCTTGAATCTTGAATCTTAATGTGTGGGAATCGCTGTTCGGAGCGCTCGATGGGCCGAAGGGCTGTTTTCGCGCTGTATCTCTAAAATGTAAACAAAAAAATCTCCACTTGTTTCTTGTCTTTTAAGTTCCTCTAAAATCAATTTCTTGACAATGTATCTGACCACCCGCCTCCTATCAATTGTTAGTATGTTTTTCTATGTTTTTCAGCAGTCTGTATTTTTCAAAAGTAGTTTTTTTGTATTGTATTGTATTGTATTCAAATTTATTGTCATTGTCTCAGTTAGAGACAACAAAATGAATTTCCCTTACAGGCAGTATCATAAAAATAAATAAATAATAATAAATAATAAAACATATTAAAAATAAAATAGAATTAAAAAAAAAGCACAAACACTGAAAGTCCACGACACAACATAACACAGTGGCACCAAGGTGAGGAAGGCACCATAGTCCAGCCAGCCTCCCCTCCGTTCTTCCCAGATGTTCACTCGTGGTCGAGGCCTTCCTAGCACCCGCAGTCGCCGCCCCGGGTGGCCCGATGTTCAGGCCCTCACGCCGGGCTGGTGGAACGCCGACGCCGAACCCCGACGGTGAACATCCTCCTCAGCGGCCCGGCCCTCCTGATCAGCCGCCTCCTGCAGCCGGAGTCCGCAGCTCCCGAGTCCGCTGGCCGAGCCGGGCGGAGTCACAGGACCCCGCATTGTTGATCAGCGCCGCCCGCGCAGGGAGCCCGCAAACCGCAGCTCCAGGATGTCGGTGCCGCAGGCCCAGCACTCCGGGCTCCAGACGGCGACCCCCGGTAAGGCATCGCCAGCCCCGCGATGTTTCAGCACTGTCCCGCCGCTGCTGGAGCTCTGGTCGATCCCGGCAGGAAAGGCCGCGCCAATCCAGTAGGTAGGCCGCTGCGGGGGGGGGGGCGAGGACGCGACTCGAATAATAGTCGCGTCCTCACCAGGAAGCGGCTGAAGGACGGTATCCCCCGCACCGTACCCTCTTCCCCCACTTAAAAACACAAAATAAACCACAAAAAAACACACTTTAACATAACTAAATAAACAAAAGTAGTTTATTGATTGTAAATGTTTTAGAACAGTGTTAAAAAGTCATTCAGCATAGAATTTGGTCTTTTAGTCCACCACTTTCCTGCTGACCATGATGTCCCCATCCATACTAAACCTTTCTTCTGACTCCTGGCCTGTAATATTCTTGCCCCTCAAGTGCTCACACACATTCGTCATAAACATGAAGGTTTCTACCCTTACCATCCCTCCAGACAGTGTTCTCCAGATTCCAATCTCTGGGTAAAAAAATATTCTTTAAATTCCCTCTAAGTATCCTGTCCCTTACTTTAAATCATGGTTTTATTAGCCCCTGCTATGGGGGGAAGTTTCCTATTATCTATGTTAACAATGCCCCTCATAAGTTTGTGCATCTTAATTAGTTCTGCCATCTGCCTTCTCTGTACTCTCCTCTCTCCTCTGTAATCCATCAGAATCCTCTGTACATCTCCTTGGCAATGTGCATTTCTTCTGTGCATTTCAGTAATCAGGTCTCCTCTGTAATCAGCTCCCCTCTGTACATCTCATCTGTAATCAGGTCTGCCATCAGCCATCTCTGCTCCAAGGTCACAAACTCCACCCTCTCCCCATAATGGAAATGCTGTCTTCCAGGCAACATTCTGATGAATCTCATCTGAACCATCTTGAGTGTAATCACATCCTTCCTGTGGTATGATCAACCAGAACTACATACTGTACTGCATTGTGAGTTAAACAATAAAGGTAGACCATAATCTCCCTACCCTTATAATCTGTGGCCCAGCTAATAATAGGTAGTATCTTGAATAGTTTCTTCACCACCTTATCAACCTGTGCTTTTATCATCTCTAGTGATTATTGTACACCATGACTCCTCTTACATCTTAATACTCTATGGGTGCTGTCTGTACGGAGTTTGTAGGCTCTCTCTGTGACCGCGTGGGTTTATTTCGGGTGCTCCGGTTTCCTCCCACATTTGAAAACTTCTTCTTCTTCTTGCGAATGAAACATAAATAAACAAAAGGAATAGTTAGATGTCAAACCGCTTGTTGAGCAGCCGGGTTGTTGTCTCTGCGTCAATGTCTGCCAGGCCCTGAGCTCCATTTGGTGGGTGGTAGAGCGGACACTCAGAGATGACATGGTTGGCTGTCTGTTGTTCTGCTCTGCATTCACAGGCTGGGCTCTGGCAGAGCACCCATCTCCACATGCTGGCATTGAAATGCCCAACTCCAGTACGAAGTGTGGAGCTTCACCCATGCTCCTCTGGGGAGGTCAGACCTTGGACAGCTTTTATCTGGTGAAGAGATGTAGCTGTGTAAAGGAGATGAGGTTGCCTTCCACTCCTGTGACCATTTGGTGGCTATCCAGTGTGCTTTTATCTCAGTTGGCTGGAATTATGCTAGGAGTTTTTTTTCTATGTGGAGCAAAGGGGTGACAGGACTTCAGTTGGGGTGGCCTCTGCCCTCTGCTGATTGCCTGATGGAGGAGGTGATCTGGGTCCATGGCATGATGAGATAGTGCCAGAGTTGCTGCTTGCCTTTAGATCCCAGCAGACGGAATGCCTGCAAGTATAGGGAGCTGCTCGACTGGAGTAGGTTGATGGCACCCAGTGATTGTTCGCAAGGCTCATGTGTACCAGGCTAGTATGTCTGCTTCTGCTCCATACGGGTGCACAGGACTTAGCTGGAGCATACAGAAGAGCTAAGGTAGATGTGCGAAGAGTTGATGGACTGGCTCCCCAACTTGTTTCTGCCAGGCGTTGGATGAGGCCGCTTCATGCCATGACCTTGTAGTGAGTCCAGCCAGGTGTTGACGAAATGTAAGCGACCTGTCCAGCTTTACGCCGAGGTAAGTGGGTGTTTGTTGGAGGTCCAAGTGCCTATTGTTAACGAAGACAGCTAGCTCTCACTTAGCTTCCTTGTTGTTTAGATGAAATGCAGTTGACATTGTTTTGCCTTCGCTCAGTTTTAGATGCCAATGTCGTCGGTATACTGCCAAAGTCCCCATGTCTTGACTCAAGGAGCTTTCGATTGTCTTCCACTCTGTGTATCATCAGGATGGCTAGATCGTCAGCAGACCCATATTTTCCAGCGATGGTCTCTGGGAGGTCATGGATGTACATGTTGAAAAGCAGCGGAGCCAAGACGGATCCCTGTGGGATGCCATTCTTCAGTCTACGTAGCCTACTCTGCTGTCCATCACTGGTCTTAAGCACAAAGCTGCGGTTTGATATCAGCTCCATGATGTGGCGAACCATACATTTGAAATAGGTGCAGGTTTGTATGTTAATTGGCTTCTGTGAACTTATTGGGCCAAACAGCATGTTTCCACGCTGTATCACTAAACTAAACTAAACTAAACTCTCTTGGACATAACATTCATTGTGTAAGTCCTCAAAAAAATAATCCATCACAAAATTTTCAGGATCTGTCTGGCAGCTGTCTGCCATTGCTCTTTCTGTCTTACAAAATTATCAATGATTCAAGTCTACCCTTCTCACAATCCGCAGGGTCATGACATTTTCTGTCATCTACAAAGCTGACTGGTCATGCCTGTGCCAATCACCTCCAAATATTTGATGTATATGACAAAACGTAAGGTTCCCAATAACACTCCTTGTCACACACCACTGGTCACTGGTTTCTCATCACAAAAAGAACCCTCCACCAACACCTTCTGCCTCTTATTACCAAGTCAATTTGGGATCCAATTATCCATGTGCCATAGATATTATGAGAACTATCTTTTTGGACCAGTCTCTCTGTGGGATCAAATCAATGGCCTTACTGAAGTCTACATGGAAGCAGATTGCCCTCATCTATGCATTGTTACCTCTAAAAGATTCAAGCAAATGGTTCATAGGATCTTCAATTAACAAAGTGATACTGACCATCTTTGATACTTCCCTTTGATACTTGGTGAGTCCGGAGGAGGCGCTGTCTTGAACGGCTGCCTGTCGTGCAGCTGTCCGTTTTTTTCCCTTCTTTTTTATTATTTTTAGTTCGTTAAGTGTACAGTCAGGGGGTCTAAATCTTTTTATGTGTGGGGGGTGGTGGGGGGGAAGGGGGAAACTGCTTTTCCAAGTCCCTACCTGGTCGGAGGGGTTGCCTTCCTCCGAGCAGCGTCTTCGACCTGTCCTCGTGGCCTACCAGCGGGTCCTGGAGCGACGTTTCCCTGAGGGGACCTGGCCAGAACATCGGCTTTGGCGGCGGCGCAGAACATCGGCTTTGGCGGCGGCGCAGCGCTGGAGCACTGTCGTGGAGCGGGCGATGCCTTTCCTGGGTCGCCGCGCTGGGACTCCAGTATGCTGGGACCGCCGATGAAAATATCGTGGAGCCGCGGTTCTGTGGAGCGGCCAGCTGCGGCGTTGAACTTTACATCCCGGAGCCTGGGATCTCTCACCGAGATCGCCAGTGTGCGGAGCTCCGTCTGGCGCGGTCTGTTGGCTTGGAAGCCGCGGGCTCCGGTGGGAAGGCGGCCGTTCCTGGCACCCCAAGCCGCTGAGGGTTCTCCCGACGCCGGAGTACCATCACCCAGCGAGAACAACGGGCGCCGTGGCGGCGACTGTGGAGGCCTCAATAGGCCCGACTTTGGGTAGACAAGAGGATGGGGACTAGACTTTGTGCCTTCCCCCACAGTGGGAATCACTGTGGAGGGATGTTTTTATGTTTTGGTGTGGAATTTCTTCATGAATACTATGTTGTATTTTTATTAGTGTGCTGCAAGGACATCTGAATTTCCCCTGAATAAGGGGATTAATAAAGTCTAATCTAATCTAATCTAATTTATCTTTTTTCCCAATAACTCCCCAAGCACTGATATTAGATTCACAGGCTTCTGGAATAATTATTACCTTCTGGAATAAAGGCTCCATATATGCTATCCTGTGGATATCCTCTATCTTATCTGTGGCCAGCATAGATTTAAAAATCTCTAGAAGCAAGGAACTACAGATGCTGGTTTGCAAAAAAAAGGAAGATGTGCTGGAGTAACTCAGCAGATGAGGCAGCATCTTTGGAAAACATGGATAGGTTTTCTCCATGATCTTTAAAAATCTCTGTCAGAGTCCCAGCCTTCCCTTGCCTGTCATAGCAGCATATAAGTCTTTAAATCTACAAGGATGTCTAATAACTCTTCATTTTTAATTATAACATGTTTGAGAATTTCAGTATCAAAAATATTAATTCAAGACCTCACCAATGTTCTCTGGCTCCATGCATATCTTGCCTCTCTGGAGAGATGCTATTTCTCCCTGATTTTAGCCACGTGTCCTTAATATATGTAGTTCTTTGGGATTGTCCTTCATTGCCTCAGACACCAATGTTTCATGCCCTCTCTTTACACTCTCACTTTCTTTTATTAAATATGTTCCTACATTTTCCATGCTGTCACTGGCCCAATCCCATTTTCAGTTCTTCATACCTGCCATATGCTTCCAATTTTTTTTTGTCAACCCAACCTCTTCAAATAATTATATCAGTGCAATCATATTTCTCTGTATTTGTATGTCAAATGCAGGTTGTTGTCTGGTATGTTTATTTGCTCAGCTCTTGTGGCTTTACTGAAAACCTTGGCCCTCTGGCAAAGTGAACAACCCATCTCATAAGTGTTTTTGTGTTAGGAAATAGTTTTCCTCTATTGTAGTGGAAATATTCCCATAAATCTATTCTGTAAAGCACTGCCTTGTGGCAGAATGTGTAGCTATGCCATCATGCTGAAAGATGACACTCAATTCTGCTGTTCCCAATTGCAGTCCATCAAGGTGAGGCATGACAAGTAGGAATGTCCCCTGAGAGAACACAATTGAACAAGAGATCTAGCTCGCACTACCTCGAGACTGATTAAAAAAGCAGTAAAAAGAGTTCTGAGATACCCAAGCCTTCCTGTTTCCTTCACATGAGGGTACATTGAACATAAAGAAATGGAAACATATCAATTGCAAAAGTCAAGTCGTCACTTTTATTTCTATAGCACATTTAAAAAACAACTCTCGTTGACCAAAGTGCTTTACATTGGTGGAGGTACTAACGTTATACAACATTGGTTCATAGATTATGTACATACATAAATACATACATATAGCCCTCCCTCAGAGGACGTCAAGAAAGGCTTGAGTGTAAAGATGAGTTTTAAGTCTCGACTTAAAAGAATCGATGGAGGGGGCAGTTCTGATGGGAAGAGTCTAGGAGCAGCAACCGCAAAGGCCCCTGAGCTTATGCTGGATGTTCAGTAACCCCAAGTCGGCCGATCTGAGGGACCTGGAGGTGGTGTGGTGGGTAAGCAGACTTTTGATGTAGGTGGGGGCAAGCCCGTTAAGGGCTTTGTAAACATAATGAAGGATCTTGAAATTTATTCGGAACCACACAGGGAGCCAGTGGAAAGAGGCCAGAATCGGGGTGATGTGGTCCCTTTTTCGGGTGCCCGTCAGGAGTCTTGCTGCGGCGTTTTGGACCAGTTGCAGGCGGGACAGGGAAGATTGGCCAGTGTAAAGGGAGTAAACTAAAAGAAATGTCTTGGGCTGATACTTCAGTTCTTTATAATTGTTCTTCCTGACCATTGACTAATTATCAGGCAAGTGAAAGGGGGCATTTTATTTCTGACACCAGCTGGAAAATCTTTGCTCAGGATCTGTATGTTGTGGTATTGTGTTAACTGTAAAATTGAAAGTTTAAACTAATGTAAACATAACATACTGTAACAAGGAACAGTAATGTTAAATAGGGGTAGTTTTAATCAGAGTAACAATTTGAGCACACATCAAATCTGAATGCAGTATATAGGGTTTCATAAATCACGGACAAGCAATTCTTGCTCCATGTGGAAATTCAGAACACTTTACATGCCTTAGGGACCATGTGTGGGACCTTAGTGTCTCCAGCTGTTTGAGTTTGTCCAGGGTCACCAAGCTTGCAAGACACCGGGAAACAGTGTGAAGTATATGGGATACTTTCAGTATTTCCAGGATTGAATGTTGCTGATCATTGACATCCTGTAACCAGATGATGTTCAGGGATGTAAATGGGTGGTCATTTACAACACCAGAAGGAGAATGTGAGGATCTTCAGGAAGCCAATAGACAATCGGTGCGGGAGTAGGCCATTCGGCCCTTCGAGCCAGCACCGCCATTCAATGTGATCATGGCTGATCATCCATAATCAGTACCCCGTTCCTGCTTTCTCCCCATATCCCCTGACTCTGCTATCTTTAAGAGCTCTATCTAAGTCTCTCTTGAAAGCATCCAGAGAACCGGCCTCCACCACCTTCTAAGGCAGAGAATTCATTGAGCACACATCAAAGCTGAATGCAGTATATAGGGTTTCATAAATCACGGACAAGCAATTCTTGCTCCATGTGGAAACTCAGGACATTTTACATGCCTTGAGGACCATGTGCGGGACCTTAGTGTGCCACCCTGAAACCAGTGCTCATCATTAGAGCCTGGTAGGGTGAACATTTGTAGTTCCAAAAAAATAGGACCTAGATTAAGGCAGATAAAGCAGATTAATGCATTATTTGAATTAACTTCATAGCCCTACAAAGATCCCACGGATTTAATGATTCCGAAGATTGGTTAAGAAATCTCTCCTTAGTTCCATCTTTTCGACTGACCCCTTAATCATAGCACTTCGCACTCATCGCTGAAACCAATTAGAGAACCTCCACTGTGCTGACTTTGAGTTACCCATGTACATCCTTCTGCAAACAAAGAGACCAATGCGACATACATTTTTTTTTCTACACTCCAATTCATCTCTATAATACTAAAACTCTTAGTCGTGTGTGTGTGTGTGTGTGGTGTGGTGTGGTGTGGTGTGGTGTGGTGTGGTGTGGTGTGGTGTGGTGTGGTGTGGTGTGGTGTGGTGTGGTGTGGTGTGGTGTGGTGTGGTGTGGTGTGGTGTGGTGTGGTGTGGTGTGGTGTGGTGTGGTGTGTGTGTGTGTGTGTGTGTGTGTGTGTGTGTGTGTGTGTGTGTGTGTGTGTGTGTGTGTGTGTGTGTGTGTGTGTGTGTGTGTGTGTGTGTGTGTGTGTGTGTGTGTGTGTGTGTGTGAGAATCTGGTTAATTCCTATTTCCTTCCAAAAGCTATGCCACAGCCTTCCCATTTTCACACATCCTACTCACATTTTTCCCGTTGAGGCGATAAAAATCTTCCCGTCACATTCCCACCTATATTTCCAAAGTTATTAATCATTTAAAGTTTTTTAAAAAGCACGAAAACCGACCTATTTCAGAAAACAAAAATGAATGGTGTCACTATGCACTCACATGGGATGGGAGTGAGGGGCACTCCAGCACTCGCGGTGAATGAGGAGTGGCGGCGGCTGCTGAAGCCCGACACCTGGTGGGGAGGGTGGTGCTGGAGTGAGGGCCAAGCCCGGGGCTTGGGATGGGGCCATGACCGTGGCAGAGAAAGAAGCCGCTGCTGGAACCAAGGGCGAGCCTGGGACCGGGGTCAGGGACAAGCCCGGACATGAAGTCGGTGCGTGCACTGGAGCCTAGGCAGTGGCCAAGCTGACCGCTGGAATCTACAGCCAAGGCCGGCCTGAGTACGAGAACCAGGTCGAGTTCCAGGCCCTGGCACTGCTCTATGACCTGGAAGTGAGGGGAGGAGGATGAGGGAAATAAGGAGGAGGGAGATGGGGTGGGGAGTGGGGTGGTAGAGAGAGATGGGGGGGGGGGGGTTGTGTGGAGGAGGGAGATGGGGAGAGGTGGAGGAGGGAGATGCCCCCTTCCGATCCACCTTCCCTCCCCCCCACTCTACCCCCCTGCCTCTCTCATTACTCCCCTCCCTCTCTCTTCTCCCCTCCCTCTCTGTTCCTCTCTCTCTACCCCATCCTCTACACCCTCTCTACTCCACTCCCTCTTCCCCTCCCTCTCTACCTCCCTCCCTCCCCCTCTCCACCCCTTCCCTCTCGCTCTCTACACCCCTCCCTCTCAGCCTCCCTACCCCACTCCCTCTCTACCCCGTCCCTCTCTACCCCCCTCCCTCTCTACCCCCCCCCTCTCTACCCCCCCCCCCCCCGTCCCTCTCTACCAACCCTCCCTCTCCACCCCTCCCTCTCAAGGAATAGAAGAGGGAGGATGAAGAGGAGGGAATGCTGGGGGATGAGAAGAAATTAGCGCAGTTGGGGGCTGTGTGTGAGTGGTGAAATATTGCATTGGGGAAATGGCTTGCATTGGAACTGGTGAGTGGTGGAATCTTGCGTTGGGGAAGCAGACCCAACGGGTCTAGTGATCAATAAAGACCAAATCCCTGTTTATCTTTCTATGTGATTGAATGGTGCAGCATGTAATCAGGCCCTTCAGCACACTGAGTCCATATTGAACATCCATCACCTGTTCACACCAATTCTATGTTATCCCATTTTCTAATCCATTCCCGACACATTGAGGGCAATTTACAAAGGCCAATTACCCTGCAAATCCATACATCTTTGGGTGGAAACGGGAGCGCCCGGAGAAAGCCATGTGGTTACAAGGAGAATGTGCAAACTCCTCACAGACAGCATCTGATACCAGGATTGAACCCGGGTCTTTAGCGCCGTGAGACAGCGGTTCTACTCTCTGCACCACAGTGCCACCCATATTTGTATGCTGTCCTTGCATAATAACATTGTCGGGCTCATGAAGCGTACTGTTTTCGAATGGACCTCAAATCTAAAACCAATATCTAGCAATGTTACAAAATTTTGAAATTGGGGGGAATACGACTTTTTCGTTGTTTTCGTCGTGTCCCCCCTCTCTGCCTCCGTCTGCGCTGAGGCCTAATGGCGGAGCTGGCGACCTCGGGACTCTGGAGGCAGCCTGTCAGGACTTGCCCTGGGCTCGCTCCCATGAGGGCGGCCCAGCTCGGGGCTGGAACTGCGCTCCCGTGAGGATGGCCTGGCGAGGGGCCGAGACTCTCCCGTGAGGGGCTGTGGCACTCCCGTCGGAGTGGCCCAGCCCGAGGGAGAACGGCACTCTCGTCGGAGTGGCCCAGCCCGAGGGAGGAACGGCACTCCCGTCGGAGTGGCCCAGCCCGAGGGAGAACGGCACTCCCGTAGGAGTGGCCCAGCCCGAGGGAGAACGGCACTCCCGTCGGAGTGGCCCAGCCCGAGGGAGGAACGGCACTCCGTCGGAGTGGCCCAGCCCGAGGAAGAACGGCACTCCCGTCGGAGTGGCCCAGCCCGAGGGAGGAACGGCACTCCTGTCGGAGTGGCCCAGCTCGAGGGAGGAACGGCACTCACGTGAGGGCGATCCGGCTCGGGACTGGAACGGTGCTCCGGTGGCTGGGACGGCGTTCTGGCGGCGGTGACCTGAATCCTGGGTTCAGCCGCGGGCCAGCGGCTGCGTATGCTGGACTGGAGGGCGGCAGCTTCGACCACCCCCGGGCCGCGGTGTTTGAGCCAGCCCGTTGCGGGGTTCGGTGAGCCGCGGGACTGTTGTGCCATCGCCCGGTGGGGAATCGCCTCAGCGCAGAGGGAGAAGAGGAGGGAAGAGACAGTGACCCTAAGATTACTTTGCCTCCACCACAGTGAGGAGGTGCTTGGTGGATACACTGTGGTGGTGTTAATTTGTGTTTACTGTTGTTTATTATTGTATGATGTATGTATAACTGCAGGCACGAAATTTCGTTCAGACCGTAAGGTCTGAATGACAATAAAGGGATTCAATTCAATTCAATTCAAGTCTGCTATTTATCCCATCAGATAAAGCATAAAAAGAAGTTTAATTTGACACCTAATTCACTTTCATATCTTCAGTATTAAAAACTTTATGGCCATTTTCATGCTCGGAAATTAGCATCTTGTTCCCTATTGCTTTTCCATTGACTTAACACAAAAGCTGTGATTGAGGACAGTCAAAAGCCCATAACTTTCTTAAAAATTAAGAGAACTGAAAGAAATGTCAGTTATTTTAGATTGAAGCATTCTGAAACAAATATGAAACAATCTTACTTGGATGACCTGAAATTAAAGCATATAATTAGTTAGATACCCAATTGTAGCTAATTACAAAATTCAATTACTAGATCTAAACATCTATCCATTTCTTAAGAAAAGATTAACATTTTTAAATAGCCTAAGTGGCCAAATAACATTCACACAAGAATTCACAATATAACATGATTTTTAAATCTCATTGTCATGAATTTATAGGCCAAATGGAAGGAATTTAGTGTTTAATTCCCTGTAAATTAATGGCCATTTTAATCATCTTGCAAGTGGGATTTTGTGGAATGCGATCGTTTGGAACGCTGCGGTTTGCGGTGAATTTAAACCCCATATCGGCAGGAAAAACACTGCCGGTTCGTACTGTCACCTTTTCGCAACTTGAAATTTTGATTAAAGGCATCCTAAGAAGCACGTTTATATGTAAAAATAAACGGCATACCTCGCTTTGTCCCCTACATGAGATCCGTCCCATCGTCGGCGTTGACGGCTTTGGAAGATGATTTTTAATTTACTCCTGTTATTAAATTATCCAGCGCAGCTTTAAAATAACTTCAGAAAATGTATGCCGGAGCGATTTATATTCAGCAACTAAACAGCCTTAAAAAGATCGATTTGAACAGGCTGGAGAAAACATTTTAAACCCGCCCCCCTCTCAAAGGCGCCAAAGTCGCGCACTCGGGCAGTGACAGAACTGCAGCGCCGCTGAAGGTAAGTTTTGTAACATACCTACAATATCAATAGCTGCAAATCATTTTAGGAGTGTTTGCTTTTCTGATCTTTGGACCATTACCGTACATTTTCCAGTGGTACATGAATTTATTACCTTCTTCTTTGGCCTGTGCAACTTATTTATGTGCACTTGCTGATTCTGGTATCCCTCTCACAGCAGACATTCCCTCCTAGCCTTACATTATCAGCAAATTTTTGGATACGTTAGACCTTGTTTGTTTCATCTGTCAGCTTTGCCAATTCATCAAAGGAAGCTTCCTGTTGACCATCTCCCCCACTGTTGCTCAGGAAACTTATTATTTCAAATATTTACACACTACCTTTTGAAATTTATAAGGCCTGATCGTGTCATCTTTTTCATCCAGTTTCAATTGAAAACACCAGTGTTCAACCATAGGGATTGAAGTTGAGGATTTCTAAGGACATTCTATAAACTGGGGAGGTCCAGGACATACCGATTGTGAAGACCCATGGAATCCAATGGTAGGGCTCAGTCCTGTGGGGATGTCCCACCTTTGCAGTAAGAAGCAGAGCCTGGTACCTGCATCAGCTTAGACCTGCCCCAGTAGACACACAGAATTGTGCAGACACTGGAATCTTGCTTAGAACACAAAGTGCTGGAGTAACTCAGCGAGTCAGGCAGCATCGCTGGAGAACATGGATGGGCATGATCTAAACCAGCCTTGATGGCCGTCACCATTCAAACATGGGCTGTTCAGGCCAATCTGTGGGCTCTGGAGAAGTGAGGATATGGATGGCCCATGGTGTTTTCTAGCAGGGGCCCTGGATGGAATAATGTTCAGCATTCAGTTGCTTCTTCCACCGATTCAGGAAAGGCATTTCAGATAACTTGTGGCTTAAAACGTTTCTTACCCATATTGCCTAAGCTCTCTTTTGCCAGCTATTTTAAATCTCTTTTCTCTGTTTATTGACCCATCTGTCACTGGAATCTGTTTCAGCTTATTTGTTCTATCAAAAGCTTCACAATTTTCAATTCTTCCCTTAACCTTTTCTGCTCCAAGGAGAGAACATCAATTTCATCTAACCTTTCTATTCAGCTGACTTCTTTCATCTTTAGTACCATTTGACTAAATCACTTCAGCAGACTTTTAAAGCTCTTTATCATAATTAATTCTGGTGCCTCGAATTAGTGACAATGCTGTTATTTTAATAAATGTTTGGTATAATGTCCTTGATTTTGAATAACATTTAAGTTGGCGAGTCAGACTATTTTTATTTTTAAGGACACTTCTCAAGCTGCACTGTCACTTTCAAAAACATGGCTCATCCATCTCCCCATTCATGCTTCTGCTATAAGTACAGCATTGTGCACAGTTCTGGTCACCACACTACAAGAAGGATGTGGTAACACTAGAAAGAGTGTTGAAGACATACACCAGAATGTTTCCAGGAATTGAGTGCTCTTATAGTTCTTCATAGGTCCCCAAAAGTGGCAACACAGGTAAATGCAGTGGTAAAAAAAAAAAACACACGCTATGTTAGCCTTTATCGGTCGGGACATTGTTCATAAAATTCGGAAGTCATGTTGCAGCTTTATAAAACATCCACTGCATTTGGAGTACTATGTACAGTTCTGGTTTCCCCATTAAAATAACGATATGGTGGCTTTGGTGAAGGTGCAGAAGAGGTTTACCAGAATGCTGCCTGGATTAATGGATATTAGCTATAACGGGATGTGAGACAATCTTGGGGTGTTTATTTTAAAGTTTCAGAGGTTCAGGAAAGACCGATAGAATTATATACATTTATGCAAGTCACATGGATATGCAGGGAATGGAGAGATGTAGATCGTATGCAGCCAGGGCTGGTAGTAGAGGCAGATACGATAGTGACATTTAAGAGAATTTTAGATAGACATGCATATACAGGCAGAGGAGATTAGTTTTATTTGGTATCAGACATTGGGCGCAGACATTATGGATGAAGGGCCTGTTCCTGTGCTGCTCTGTGCTATGTTTTATGTCGAAGGGCTGAATGGCCTACTCCTGCACCTATTTTCTATGTTTCTATGTTTCTATGTTTCTATGCATGGAGAGATTATATAGATTAACAAGAATGTTCTCACTGGTGGGCAAAAGGCTGAGGGGTGACCCGAAGGAGGGGTTTATAAATGTAAGCAGGACAGACATTGGGTAGATAGTTTTCTACCCAAGATAGTTTTCTACCCAAGATAGAGGTGTCAAATTAGCGGAAATAAGTTTAAGGAGAAACATTTAATGGAGATATGAGGGCATGTTTTTTACACAGAGGGTGGTCGTTATTTGGAATGAGATGCAAGAGGCATCATAGAATGACACAGCAAGGAAATGGGCCATTGGGCCCATCACATCAATGCCATCCAGTGGATATCCTTGTGTATTAATCCCATCTTCCAGCACTTGGTCTTCCATTCCTGGTAGTTCAAGATCTTATTGAAAAACGTATTCAACCCTATCAGTGCCACTGCTACTACCACTCTCCCCAGCAGTGTTTTCCAGGTACTCACACTCTCTGTATGAAAAAGGTCCTCCCAGTTTCCTGCAATCTATCTTATATGCTCTAGTCATGTACCCCCCAAACTCTTCTGCTCCAAGGAGACCAGACCCAGCCTCACCAATGTCACCACATCACTGAACCACTCCATACAGGCAACATCCTGGTGAATCTCTTCTACACCCTGTCCAGTGTTATCACACCCTTCCGGCAGTGTGGTGAGCAGGACATGCATGCCGTACTTCAGGTGAGTGACCAAGGCAAGAGGGAGGATGTTTAACAGGCATCTGAGGGGTAATTTTCTCACAAAAAAGGGTATGAATGAGCTGACAGAGATGTATTGGCGGCTGGAACAGTGGAAACGTATGAGAGGCACCAGAATGATCAGGGCACAAAGGTAAGTGGAATTATTGCAGGCAAGTGGGATTTGTACAAATAGTTTCTGTGTTGTACAATTCTGTGGCTCTATAACTCTCTGAATGTATCCCAGGCGGAATAATTTCAGGATAGGACACAAATGCTGGAGTAACTCAGCAGTTCAGGCAGCATCTCTGGAGAACATAGATAGGTGGCGTTTCAGGTCGGGACCCTTTTTCAGATTTCAGAATGCTAGGTGGAATGTGTAAGACCACTGCTGCTCCTTTTTCTGATGTATTTATATTGTTATGTTGTGTGCACATCAGCAGCAAATCAGGGTAAATATAAAGCTTCAGAACATAAATCCAATAAAATATGGAACTGTTGTTTGTAAAGAGAGACAGGCACAGCCTAATTACAGAACAGCAAACCTAACATGGGCGGGGGAAAGGTGGCAGATAGAAGGGTCTTGACCCAAAACCTCACCCATTCCTTCGCTCCATGAATGCTGCCTCACCCGCTGAGTTTCTCCAGCATTTTTGTCTACGGGCAGAGGAAATATAGAATAAAAACCTCTGAGAGACAGTATAAATCACTATTTAGAAAGTCAAAGCTTAATCAAGGACAATCCGCATGCATTTTTAATGGAGGGTCCGTTTCTGATTAAATTGATTGAATTTTTTGGAAAGATAACAAGGAAGTCAATGAGGATGGTACATTTGATATAGTCTCCATGGATTTTAATAAGTTGCTTAACTAAATTCTATATGACAGATTAATCATAAAAATAAAAGCCATTAAAAGTCACACCGCAGAAAATCAAGGCAAGTAGTCTTCCTAAGTGGATGTGGATGGTCTTCGACCACGATCAGTTCCAGGTCCATTTATTTGTAGTATATGTGATTAATTTTGAGTTAAAAGCAGGAGGCATGCCAAAGAACGTTGCAAATTATTACAAATTGGCAATGTGGTTGAAGTGAATAAGAAAATGATGGGCTGCAGGATCGACTGGTGGACTGACAGTGGAGGGGCAAACATGTGGCAGAGGGATGTCACTTTGGGTAAGTGTGAGGTTTTGTTAATGGGAAGGGCAAACAAGTCAAGATAACTCATAATAAATGACATGGTGCTGAGGACTAGCAGGACGTTGGAAGCTTGTCTGTTGATTTATAAGTGGCCAGGATGGTATACAGAGAAGTCTAAAGGGTACCCAGGGTCTTAGCTGAGGCAGTGAGATCACAAACTATGAACAAAATGCCCACTGCTGGAGTACTGTGTTTAGTTCTCATTCTACATAATAACATTAGAGCAAAATGTACACTTCTAATTAATGAGATCTTTCTTATGCTCCTTTGATTTTGGACCAAGACCAAGCACTTAGACCAAATTCCCTTGGAATGTGTTTATCCACGTGCTTTAAGCGTTCAAGGAGAGCAAAAGGAAAAAAGTCATATTCTGGAGCCAACACAGCTTTATGCAAGCACGCACACAGATATACACACATACTCCCACAGACACACACAGACACAGTCTCACACACCCACAGATACACACACCACAGTCAAACATACAGAGACACACAGTGGAGGAGGTTTGGAGTTATCATTGATCGTGGGGTAGGGGGGAATTTACACTGCCCGTGGAGAGTGTGGAGAGGGGGGGGGATTCTACTGTCTGTGGAGTGTGGTGTTAATACTGACCATGAGGGGATTATTACTGACCGTTGGGGGATTATTACTGACCATAGGGGGGTATCATTGATTAGGGGGAATTATTACTGACCGTGGGGGGTATAATTATTGACCGTGGGGGGATTATTATTGACTGTGGGGGGGTTATTACTGACCATGGAGGGAGCGTTATTACTGTCTGTGGGAGGTTATTACGGCCTGTGGGGAATTATTACTGACTGTGGAGGGTGGGGATAACTGTAGGGGGTGGGTGAGGGGAGTTATCACTGAATGTGGGGGAGGGGGAGGTTCTCACTGAATATGGAGGGGTTCATGGTGACTAGTGGGGGTTATCATTGACTGCGGAAACATCGGATGGAAGCCATCATATATATTATGAACAGGCATCTGAGGCTCAATTCATGCTGCCTCGCTGCCGTTTCTCCCTCTTTGGGCCTACACTTGGGTTAGGTTTTTACATTGGGATTTACTTTGGGACACCTATTCACCTGTTCTTGCCATACGGACAGTGATCGTGTGTCAAACTTAATGTCACTGTGGCAAGTGGATGTTGATCTACCATTAGTCTCACTTACAGTGCTGCTAACTTTCTTATGATTCCCAGATCTCAGTTCTGAACAGTTCTTGTAAACCAGCATTTGTAGTTCCTTGTATCCCAAGTTCTGAGTAGCTGCTTGGCCATGTTCTCCCATCCTCTCCACCAACCTGGCCACGTGTGCATCATAGATGGAAGGTCCTACTGGTTGGCTCGCTTCCTACCAAATTTTTAACTCAGACTGCCTGAAATACAATTTAAAATTACTGAACATTTACCACCTCTTACAATATATGTGGGCAATAAACTAAACTGGTTAGCAGCCAGCTTGTAATCACTGCATGATCAGACCTGACTGGAAGCAATTGGACAATTCCAGGTGATTCAGCTTTATAGTTTAAAATGATCCATGAGATCATATGCATTTGGAGCAGGAGTAGGCCATTCACCCCTTCAGCCTGACCCACCATTTAATGGGATTACAGTTGTTCTGAAATGCCTCAAATCAACTTCCCTGCCACTCATTCTTCTAACTCCAAAGAGTAGACTTCCAAGCTATTTAAACTTTTCTTGTCCAGGACGGTCCAAGTGAACCTTCTCTGAACCATCTCTCATGAAATATCATTTTCCCTTTTATAATTTCATCAACATTATTCACAACACTCTAGTACGGTTTCACCAGTTAATGCCAATTCCATTTACAGAAATACTTTTGTACTCCAACCATCTTGAAATAAAGGCCAACATTCTATTAGCCTTCTTTGGAGAAAAGGCTGATCAGTCTGAAGAAAGGTTCTGACCCTAAACATTACCTATTCCTTTTCTCCGGAAATGCTGCTTGACCCCTGAGTTACTTCACCATTTTGTGTCTATCTTCAATATAAACCAGCATCTGCAGTTCCATCCTACACATCCCATTATACTTGTCTGTTTCCTGTTGTACTAGACTGATAGTTTTCAGTCTTTCATGCCCTGCTAATGTGTGCCATACACTACTGGCCGTAGATTATCAAAGCTGCTTCATCCCTACTGCCATTTAACCAGTTCTCCATCCATGCTCTTTCATCAGAAAGGCAAGAGAGTTGGCTATTGATCTAAGGAAGCAGGGTTGGGGTTAGGGCTAGGTGAGCATGCCCCATGTACTGGGATGATCTCTGCAATGTACTGGGTGGGAAATCATCATATTATGGAAATAGGGATGGACCACGGGTGGCTCTGGGCTCAATATGAAAGGACAGAATGCCAATCTTCCAGAAATTGAGTTAGTTTCATCCATACTTAGTATCCCAGTCTGTAATGCCTACATGCAGCACTCATCTTCAGTTATGAGGGGTGCATGGACTGACAAGAAGAACGAAAGGTAAGGTTTGAGTACAAGTGAAAATTATTTTCTACATGGATCATCATGCAAGATATGTGCTGGAGCTGGAGTGATTGTCTGTTGGTTGACCAACAGGAATGTTGGCTTGAGTCAGCTGCCTTGGTGAGGGGTGGGTAGAAGGGTTATATCTCCAGCTACTGAATCAGTAGAATAAAATGCTTTGGGGAAAGTCAACGCAATCAAGTAGAAGAAGATCTTCAAAGCTGAAAGCTGAGGTCCACTATCTATGGGAGACCTATGTGCAGATTCTATTATTTATGCACACAACTGCTTCACATCCTTACAATCCCCAGTAAATAAATGTTCCCAGTTTTCATACTTGTTATATCACAATCATAATCACAATAATACTTTATTAACCAAATATGTTTTGCAACATACGAGGAATTTCATTTGCCAAGTCAGTCATACAAATAAAAAGCAACGGAACACACAAAATACATTTTAACATAAACATCCACCACAGTGACTTCTCCACATTCCTCACTGTGATGAAAGGTGAAAAAAAGTTTAAATTTCTTCCCTTCTATGCTCTCCCGCGGTCGGGGGCCTCGAGCTCTCCGTTGATGGGACGATCTTCACTCCCGTAGCCGGTGGCGTTTGGGCCCTCAGCATCGAGGCGATCAGCTCCTGCATCGGGGGGATGTCAGCTCCCCCACGCCGGTGATTGGACCCCGGGTTGGGGCTGGTCGAGCCTCTGCATCATTGGAGCTTCCCAATGCTCTCTCCCATGCCCCCACGGTGGGGCTCAAGTTAGTCCGAGGAGGCCTCCAGCTCCATCGATGATAGGCCGTAGAGCGACCGGAGATGCGGCCCGAAAATTAATTGCATCTCTGGCAAGGTAAGAAACTGAAAAAAAGTTTCCCCGACCCCCTCCCCCTCCCCCTCCCCCTCCATAAAACAAACCGGAGAATAGTCATCATTCTCTGCCCCGGGGTTAGAATTGCTAAGAATATTCTGTGTTAGGGAGACAATTCTGAGGTAGCCGACATTAAAAAATCAATAGCAGTGAAGAAGGCTCGAGATGATATTTCGGAGCGTTGTACATCAGGTCCAGATGATTTATGAAGCGGACAAAATCACAGTCTGAGAGGGTTGTTTGTAAATGTATTTGAAATTCATTGGAAGTCGAGTGTGTCTGATGTCTGTGGCCAGACTCCAGGTCAGAGAAGCAGCTCTCAGAGTATGTTCCCATCCTCAGTCACCCCAACATGGACAGGGAGCTGGAGGTGATCAGAGATTTGCTTCTCCAGAAATAGCATTAAAGCCATGGTCAATGATGCCGGAGATCTCCCTTTTATAAAGTAACTTGGAATATAGTCTATATAATATTGATTTCAGGACTCATTATTATCTGCTCCTGTGGTAATCATACGCAGCTCCGCTGACATTTCCTTGGGGAATTTTCCATCTTGCACATTGCCTTTGCCCAGATATGTAATCTTGTAGAGTAATAACTTTGGAATGGCAGTAGATGGTATTAGCAAGGTCTGAAATACAACTGCAGCAAAAAACAGAGGAATTGACTTTAAAGCTGGCCAACATCTTGAGTCTGTCGAACATGAAAGTATGTGTGTGTCTGCTTGTGTGAGAGATCAAGTAACTTTGTGGTTCAGTGCAGGAGCATCATACCACCCCAATATATAGAGGAACCAAAAAGTTAGTTTCAATGACATTAGTTGTAGAATCAATTAATCTTTACAGTGCAGAAGGGGCCCATTCAGCCACATGTCTACATAGATCAATTAAACATCCTCAGCCTATTCCCAACTTCCCACATTGGATCAATAGCCCTGCACATGATGGCTTCTCCAGTACACATCCATTTCTGTCTAATATGATGAGGGCTCTGGCCCTCAATTTCCTTCAGGCAGTAAGTTCCAGATCCCTATCCAATGAGTCTTTCCTAATTCTAAGCCTCTCCCAGCTCCACTAATTCAAAGACCCCCACCCTATTCCGTCCTTCATTCTGGCTGAGATCTCCCTATTATGGCAACATTCTCATAATTCCTCTGTATTCTCTCTTGTGCCTTCCTATAATGTGCTGAGCAGAGAAGGAACAGCTCCTCACTTCCTTGAACAAATCCTTCCTGAATCTGCCCCTTTCCACATGAGGGTTCATATTTTCTCTTATTATAGGTTCCAATAATTTGCATGGGACTAAGTTAAACTAATTGGCCTTTTTTTTATCCCTTCCTCATGTTGTAGCAATGGGTTAACCTCAGCCGAATCCCAGTCATCATCACTACTCCAAAGAGGATTAAAAATGAAAAATTCATCCAGACTTAGCAATTTATCTATCTCCAAATAGGTTAAGCTCTTTAATAATTCCTCTTTTACACTTTATCAAATATTTCACACTCATCGCCGATGCCACCTTCCCTACCC
The DNA here is from genome assembly GCF_010909765.2 of Amblyraja radiata. NCBI lineage: Eukaryota > Metazoa > Chordata > Chondrichthyes > Rajiformes > Rajidae > Amblyraja > Amblyraja radiata. Next base: position 23,301,258 of record NC_045982.1, on the reverse strand, counting down.
TCTTGTGAAGACAGCCACAAAGCTAGGACTTTAGACATTCTACACCTCCATAGGTTACATTTTTCATTTCAAGTAGAATATTGTTTCCGTAGTCCTCTTGTTCTTAATCTACATAAATAACCTGCCTGGAATTTCCTCATTAGTATTTTTCAGGCACTTTCTTTGCTTTTGTAATTGCCAAACAGAGAACATCATTTCATTTCAATAAATGGTTCCATTAATGATCCTTTATGAGTTCAATCAAATATATTCATCAGAGACTATTGGAGGCAGCTGCATTGGTACAATTTGCAATTTCCATAGACTGCACTTGGCGATGAGATGTGTTATGAGAATTCTTGGAGTTATTGCTTTAATCACAGGCAGCTATCACCGAAATGGTCAACTGGCCATCTAATTGGACATTTTAAACAGTATCCACATTGATAAAAATACATCTATTGATGCTCCTGAACACATCATCAGTGATATAACCTGGGGTCATTGAGTGTTTCGGGTCCTTCAACATCAGACACCCTCACCCAGGTGATCCAGCTGTGGTTGACCAGACCACGAATTGTATTCATGCATAACTCTGCTCTCATTCCCCATCCCTTCACTCGTAACAAGGGCAGAGTCCCCCTTGTCCTCACCTTCCACCCTACCAGTCATCACATACAACAAATAATCCTCCGACATTTTCGCCACCTCCAACGGGGTCCCACCACTGGCCACATCTTCCCATCTCCTCCCCTTTTAGCTTTCAGCAGAGACCACTCCCTCCGTAACTCCCTGGTCAATTTGTCCTTTCCCACCCAAACCACCCTCTCTCCTGGCACTTTCCCTTGCAACTGCAGGAAATGCTACACTTGTCGCTTTACCTCCCACCTTGAATTAATCCAAGGACCCAAGCAGTCTTTCCAGGTGCGGCAGAGGTTCACCTGCACCTGCTTCAACCTCATCTATTGCATCCGCTGCTCTAGGTGTCAGCTGCTCTACATCGGTGAGACCAATCATAGGCTTGGCGATCGCTTCACCCAACACTTCCGCTCAGCCCGCAATAACCAACCTGATCTCCCGGTGGCTCAGCACTTCAACTCCCTCTCCCTTTACGAATCCGACCTTTCTGTCCTGGGCCTCCTCCATGGCCAGATTGAGGCCCACCGTTAATTGGAGGAGCAGCACCTCATATTTTGCTTGGGTAGTTTATGGCGGTATATTGACTTCTCCAATTTCAGGTAGTTCCTGCTTTCTCCTTCTTTACCCTCCCCTTCCCAGCTCTCCCACAGCCCACCATCTCCGCATCTTCCTTTCTTCTTCCCACCCCTCCCCACCCCCACATCAGTGTCACGAAGGGTCTCGACCTGAAACTCCACCTATTTCCTTTGCTCTATAAATGCTGCCTCACCCACTGAGTTTCTCCAGCATTTTTGTCTACCTACGACTTGTGTTCAGGTGGCATTTGCTCCTCCCCATGGACTTCCTCTCTTAATCCAGAGCCATCTCGAGGCTTTGTCCGCTGCCTCTGTGGTGTTCTTGATTGCTCTTCTCCTCTCCATTCCGTTGATGCCCAGTGCACTCAAGGCTTTGTCGAGCGATTGCCCTGCAAAACCTCTGCAGCTAACCTCGATGGGCATACACCTTGCCTTCCAGCCCTGCATATGGCCGTCTATGACCTGCTCTTCGTACTTGATCTTCTTCCTCTCGTGGGCGTCCTCCAGACGCTCCTCCCACGGCACTGTCAGTTCCAACAAGACAAGGTTTTTGGTCGCCTCTGAGACCAGGAGGATGTTTGGCCTCAGGGTGGTCATGGCAATGTGCTGTGGGAACTTCAGCTGTTTCACCAGGTCTACAGAAAGCTGCCAGTCCTGCGCAGTCGCCAGGATTCCTGACGGATTCTTGGCTGCTGTGGTTCTTGACAGCTGCACTCCGGCTTTCACGAAGGTGATCATCTGGGTGGTGGGGCGTTCTCGTCTGCAGCTGCTGATTCCCATGCTGATGGCTTCTGCAATGGGTTTAAGAACCTGGTGTACCGACCCTGCCCAAGTGCCTTTGGGCAACAGCTCAGGATGTGTTCCAACGTCCCCTTGCCTGAGCATTGCGGGCAATCCAGAGATTCTGCTTTGCCCCAGATGAATAGGTTCGATGGGCTGGACAGGACATCATACACTTCCTGGACCAGGAACTTGATGCGCTGTGGTTCAGCCTGCCAGAGCTCAGTCCATGTGACTTTTCGGTCCATGGCCTGCTCCCTCCTTGTCCAGGCACCCTGCTGCCTCAAGCCAACCTCTCTGGTACACCTCTCCTCCTCCACTGCTGCCCTCACATCCTCCTGGACCAGCCTGCGAATCTCCTTCCCCTTGGCCTTGTCAAACTGTGGAGTTGGGAAGATTCCCAAACTGGCTCTTCCCCAAGTCATAGCTCCCACCAGGACTCTGGCATATATGAGACTCCGCTTGCAGCGCAGCTTCGTCGGCTCTACACTTCCTCCCAGTTTTCACCTCCACCCCTGCCTGAGCCACCTTGGGGTCGCTGGAGTCCTACAGCATCATCTCTCTGGCCTAAGTCACCTTAAACTCCAACTCCAGGGACTTCAATGGAAGCTGGAGCTTTTTTTTTTTTTTTAAATCAAATATATTTATTCAAATATTAAAATAGTATTTACAATACAATAAAACAAAACACCACCATAATACAAGACGAACAAATATGCTAAGCAACTGCTAAACAACTATATTGCAATCCTTGTCCAGGATACATTCAACCCCCCTCGGTGCCCAGCGGTCGCGGAACTCCCTCAGGGTTCCCGTAGACAGGGCACCCGGTCACGGACGTATCCCCGGAAAAGGGGCAGGCAGCCGGCTCGAGTAGAGCCCTCCACCGTCTGGTGCCTTGACTCGCGGATGGCCAAGGCCCAGGAGCAACCCAACAAGGACATCTTCAGCCCTACCCTCTCCCCTACGCACAGGGTGTCCAAAGATGAGGATGGTGGGTGAAAAATGCAGCCAGAAGGCAAGGAGCAGCCCCTTTAGATATTCAAACAGTGGCTGCAGCCTCACGCACTCCATGTACACGTGTTACACAGACTCTTCCAGCCCGCAAAAGTGGCAGGCGGCTGGTGAGTCTGTGAACCGCGAGAGAAACAGGTTGCAGGGAACTCCTCGGTGCAATACCCTCCACCCCAGGTCCCCAATGTAGAGGGGGAGAATCCCTGCAAAGAGGGACCCCCACCGGGGGCCCCCCTCGCGACCGGAAGGGAACACCGACCGCGGGAAGCTGGAGCTTGGTGTTATTTCCATAAAGGACGATGCTGCTAAGACACCTGGGCAGTCGCAGTATTTCCTGAGGAAGCTGCTGACTTTCCTCTGTAGGACATCGTAGACAAGCAGTGGCCAGAGCATCCTTAAGCGGCCTTTTCACGGGGCGACTTGACGCAAGAGTTAACCGGAGTTTAACATCGTGGGAACCTCGTGCGATAACAGTGCGGCATTCGTGGACCACCGTGGACCACCGTAGCGCTAACGGCAGGTCATCGTGTAACTTGGTCACTCGGGAGAAAATTCAAGAAAGTTTGAATTTCTCCAAGATTGACTTGTACACTTGTGGTTGAGTATTGCAACATTATATGAACGTAGTGGCCAGTGCGATATCCGTAATAACTCTTGCGGGTACCGTGGGAACTCCTGCGAACGGTGAACCTGGAAGCTGGACAGAGGGAACAGAAGGTGAGTAAAAATTATCTTATGTGGGATTGAATTTAAAAAATAAATAAAAATAAAGATTTGCATCCGCATATGGACATCAACTTATTCATGAGTTATGTTAATGAGATTCAAGAAAATAACTATAATCTTTAAAAGGGACTTTAAAAGGGACTTTACTGAAAGGTTACGCATTTTTATGGTCCGTGAGAAATTTTTCACATGTACTTCTTTGAGAGATACAGGTCGGAGTCCTCGGGTCCAGGGGTCCAGATCGCTACCAATCAATGTTGTACAGAGACCCGTGTAAGGAGTGAACTGTACATGCTGGTTTAAACCGAAGACAGACACAAAAAGCTGGAGTAACTCAGCGAGTCAAGCAGCATCTCTGGAGAAAAAAAGCTGATGTTTCGGGACGAGACACATCTTCAGACTCAATTCCGATTAGGCTGTCTGAAGAAGGGTTCCGGTGTTGGGGGAGTCCAGAACCAGGGTCCCAGTTTTATAGTCTACCGTGGGAACTCTTTAACTCAGTAAAGTAAAATAGCCTTTATTGTCATATCAGCGCACAGGCAGCAGTTGACTGTTGCTCTATTCAGTTTCCCAGGGGGTCGGGACGGGACTGGAGTTGGGAGAGAAAGGTGGGGGAGTCGAGGGAGAGGAGGGGGAGACAGATGGGGGTGTCTTCATTTACTGACGGCGGGTGTCTGTCACTGAAACAGGCAGGTGAGATTTCACATCCACCTTGTGTGTGCCTCTCTCTCTCTCTCACTCCCTCTTACACAGGCTGAGAGACTCTGCCTCTGTGAGTGTACGTCTCTTTCTCCCCCTCTCCCACACACAGTAAGACCGAGGTACTGTGCTCAGTCCATCTGTGTCTCCCACATACACAGTAAAATATTCAATTCAATTCAATTCAATTTATTGTCATTTGAACCCCTTGAGGTCCAAACGAAATGCCGTTTCTGCAGCCATACATTACAAACAAATAGACCCAAGACACAACATATTTTACTTAAACATCCATCACATTGCTGTGATGGAAGGCCAAAAAAACTTCTCTCTCCACTGCACTCCCCCCCCCCCGATGTCAGAGTCAAAGTCAAAGCCCCCGGCGGGCGATGGCGAATTGTCCCGTGGCCATTTAAGCCACGTCGGGTGATGCAAGGTCGCACACCGGGTCTTGGTGTTAGAGCCCCCGGCGGGCGCTCGCAGAGTCCCGCCGCCATTCCAAGCCGCGCGGGCGGTGATGTAAGGCCCCGCTCAGGTGCTCTTCAACCCCGCAACTCGGGCGGGAGAAGTCGCCGTTGCGGGAGCCCTGAAAAGCGGTCTCCCTCCAGGGACCCGCGGGCTCCCGGTGTCACTGTCCGCCAAACCCGCAGTTGCAGCCACCGAATCTCCGGGGGTCGGGTCGCAGCAGCGTCCACCACAGCTCCACCCGCTCTGGACTCGGCCAGCTCCGCGACGGTGAGGTGAGTAGTCAGCACCAGAGCCCCCGGTTTTCCTGTTGGAGGCCGCTCCTCGTTGCAGCCCCAACGACAACGGAGACCCGACAAAGAAAAGGTCGGGTCTCCCGTGCAGGGAGAGATTTAAAAGTTACCCCCAACCCCCCCACACCACCCCCACCCCCCCCACACACATACCCCAACAAAAATAACAAAAACTACATAAAAACATAGACATAAAATAATAAAAACGCAGACGGAATGCAGAGGCCGCTGCAGACGAGAGTCGCGCCGCCTACCGGATATGTCTCCAAATGAGCCAATTCAACCAAGGGAGGATATATATAGTGTGTGAAAAAAAAAGTTACATCATTTGTGTCACGTGTAGTTCACGATGTTCATTCAAGATTTAACGGGAATGCTCGGGAAACGGACAAGTCACTCGCACAAATAGCAGAAATGCCGAGTACCGTGGGAACTCTTTATCTACTGCCGTTATATCGTGCGAGACTCGTGCTGGACCACGACCTCTTCACTCTGGTGACATCTTGCGTCAACTCGCCCCGTGAAAAGGCCGCTTTAGCAGGATACCATGCTGGTAAATCCATGCCTTGAACTTGCCTGGAAGCCCCAACTGGTCCACTGCTCTCAACCAGCTCTTCAGCTCCTGACAGGTTGCCTGGACAGATGCTGTATCCTTCAGGCTGCTGTTAAACACCTTGCCAAGACTCTTCACAGGCCTTTCGGAGACCAGTTGGGATTGGTGTCCCTTCGATGCTGAAGCAGAACCTGTCCATGACTTTGCCCTTCTTCAGCACCAGTGACCTTGATTTTCCTGGCTTAAACCTCATCCTTGCCCATCCAATCAGTTTCTCCAACCACTGTAGGATCCACCTGCCTCCTGGCACTGACTCAGTGGTGACAGTCAGGTCGTCCATGAAGGCTCTGATTGGTGGTTGTCGCACTCCTGACTTGGTCCGAGGGACCCGGCACTCTGGCTCAGCAGACTTGATGATCATGTTCATCGCCAAGGCAACAAGGATCACAGAGATGGTACAGCCTGTGATGATCCCAACCTCCAGTCTGTGCCACTCTGATGTTACTGACCCTGCTGAGACTCTCATGCTGAACTGGTTGTAATAGTCCAGGATGAGATCTGCCACTATGCCCGGCACATGATACTTGGCCATGACTGTCTGGATCAGCTTGTGCGAGATGGAGCCGTAGGCGTTGGCCAGGTCAAGCCAGAGCACTGTCAGGTTTCCCTTGTTCCCCCTGGCTTCTCTGATGAGCTGGGCCACCACTCCCATGTGCTCTAGACACCCCGGCACTCCAGATAAGCCTCCCTTTTGCACTGAGCTGTCGATGTAGCCATTGGTGGAGAAGAAGTTGGTCAGCCGCCTCACTACAATGCTGTAGAAGATCTTGCCTTCAAAGCTTAACAAGTTGATGATCCTGAATTGATCGATCTTCTTGGAATCTTCCTCCTTTCGGATCCAGACTCCTTCACCGAACCGCCACTGCTGCGCCACTTTCCCTCTCCTCCAGATGACTTTCAGGATCTTCCACAGCCGTTTCAGTAACAAGGGGCAGTTCTTATAGACCGTGTAGGGGAATCTGCTCGGGCCAGGGGCTGCCAGATCTTGCTCTCTTCACAACGTCATGGACCTCTTTCAGGAGTGGCTCCCTACTATCAAACTCCTGGTTTTATCAGGATGTTGCACTGGCCCAGCTCCTGCTGCCTGACGGGGTCACTGTAGGTCTGGATGTGCCAGTCGATCTCCTCCTTAGAGCAAGCCAAACTCCCACTACGCTTCTGCCCTAGCAGTTGTTTAGTGAAGCCGAAGGGGTTGGCTATGAAGGATGCTCGCTTCCTGCTGGCTCTTTCCTTCTGGCGTCTTCAGTGCCACTCAGCTCTACGGAGGGTCAGCATCTTCTTCCTCAGGATGGTTTGCAGCTCAGCCAAGAGGGGATGTTGCTCTCCGCTGGCCTCTTTGTACTGCTTCTTGAGGGACTACAGCTCCTGCCGGATAATGTGGATATAGTTACTGACGGAATTGTATTCTAGTCAGCCTGATGTGCAAAGCATTACTAATATAGTATTTCTATTCTGGCACCACTTGAACCCAGTACAGATACATCATGACTACAAACCAAAGGAATGCAAATAAGTGTTCAAAAGGGAACTGCAGATGCTGGAATATCGAAGGTACACAAAATTGCTGGGGAAACTCAGCGGGTGCAGCAGCATCTATGGAGCGAAGGAAATAGGCGACGTTTCGGGCCAAAACCCTTCTTAGTCTGAAGAAGGGTTTCGGCCCGAAACGTCGCCTATTTCCTTCGCTCCATAGATGCTGCTGCACCCGCTGAGTTTCCCCAGCAATTTTGAATGCAAATAAGTTATGTTTTGTTGTCAGCAAGGTTCATGGAAAACACCGCCATTAAAGCTGATCAAGAGAAACACAAGAGACTGCAGATAAAGGAAGTGAGAGCATAAAACAAACTACTGGAGGAACTCAGGGGGTCAGGCAGCATCTGAGGAGGGAATGGACGGACCGCATTTTGGTTCGGGACTCTTCTTCAGACCGATGGAGTGGAGGAGAGAAAACTGGTAGAAAGAGTTGAGGGGAAGACACCTGGAAGCGGAAACCAGGAAGCAAATGGTCTCTCGGAATGCTGAAGGAGAGGGAGGAAAAGATGGGACAGTAAGGTAGATATCAATGTAATGCTGAATATGCAGCATAAAGCTGAGGAGGCAGATAGAAAGTCCCTTGACTCAGCAACCTATATATGAGAAGTAGGATGCATATGTCTCTAACCTCCACCATGTTACCAACTCTTGTACTGATGTGCATGGGTACAGATGTCCACAACTCACCACTGCACAATCTGCAGCTATCCAGTGATTTTCTGTGGAATTACTGACTCTCTGTCAGCACATTTTGGCCTAACAATAATTAGTGGATATGTTTATGTACGCAGGTAGAGACTGGCAATAGGATCACAGCTGAATCCATGATCCTGGTCCACTACTGTGAATCAGTGCAGGTGAACACAGGAACCAACATTAAGTTCACACTCCACTTAATGACACAATTTCACTTCTACGTTAAAGTGTTATGCCTCTGCCCCACTTAGGAAGCCTGAACGGAAACCTCTGGAGCCCCACCCAAGGTTTCCGTGCGGTTCCCGGAGGATTTTGTCAGTCTCCCTACCTGCTTGCACTACCTGCAACCTCCGGCAACCACCTGCAACCTCCGGGAACCGCACGGAAACCTTGGGTGGGGCGCAAAATCTCCAGAGGTTTCCGTTCAGGTTTCCTAAGTGGGACAGGGGCATTAGGGTTATAAAATCACATTTGGGTGATACAAGGTTTGAATGGAGTGGGCAGCCTTCAGCATTGGTGCCATCTGTATCCCTGCAATCTGTACCATGGCCGCCATCAAATCCTCTGGACTATCCTGTGTTTGGAGAGTAGAGACTGAAGGTGTCCAAGGGATGCATTGACATTGAGACTTTGCCATCTCCACTCCTTCACCGGGCTGCTGCAATCATCCCAATTAGCAGTGGACAGAGATGTGCTTACAATTAAATTTATGCCTTTGGATTAATGCCACATCATGATCCCAATTCCCATTTTTAGATTTAGCAGCTCTTATTATCTATTGTGTTAGCTGTCAACACCTATTACTTACATGGTGCAGTACAGCATAGGAACAGGCCCAACGTCCCTACATGTCTTTGGCAAATGTGATGCCAAGTTCAATTAAACTCCTCTGCACGTGATCCATATCACTCCATCCCCTGTACATTCATGTATCTATCTAAAACCCTCAAATGCCACCATCGCATCTGCCTCCATCGTCACCCCTCTTTAAGGGGTTCACAGACTGGTTGAACACGATGGCCTTTTCCTTGTGAAATATTTATTCAAAATTCTTCATCACATTCATAGTTTCTAGATGTTTTATTGTTACATCTTTGGGTAAAGATCCCTTCATCTTTCTGACAATAATTGATCTATGTTGCTCTGACTGTTTTACCCTTATGTTGGTATGCAGTACTCGCCTTTGCTGTTCACTAGAACTCTGACACCGTTCACTTTCCCAATGAATTTTTATGTCCCTGCCTTGTCTCTGCTGTTTCTGCCCCAGGTGTGATTGATATGTATGGTTTCAGTCCAGTGTTCAGGCCAAGGTTTTAATCTTCTTCAGGATTTAATTAGTTTGTCAATGATCTCCACCATTCTGTCTTGAATTTCTTTATATCTTCTTCGATCTTTCCTTCCAATATCACATTACTTTGTCATTCTCATTGGAAAATTCCAAGACAAACTAACTGAGGCCTCTCCCCGTCGTGACTCTATTATTTGTGTTTCCATACTCTTCACTTTATATTTATTTTCCTTGGTAAATGAATTTTGTAGAATCTCACTGCCTTCCAAATTGTTTTTTTGACTCATTTGCTCATCTTTCAGATTCCCTTTTTGACGTCCTCTTTGCTATTTGCTGTTTACAATATACTTTCAATTGATTAGTATGGCTGATATCTCCTTTCCCCCTTGCACAGATCATCTGAATGTATTTGCTAATATGTTAGTGCACTTAAACATTTTTGCATGCAGCAGCAGCATCAAATTTAGGTATCCTAAGCTGATCGCAGATGACTGTACAGTAATTAGTGCCAGAAGGATAATTCAGATTGTGACTTGTGTGCACCTCGCCTAGTTAGTGACCACTCTGACACCGTGCTGTGTAGCAGTTAGAAGAGGGCATCAGCCTGTGAATCCACACAACCCCCAGGACAGCCCGGCAGCCCTCACACACATTGACTGCCTTTGAGGAGAATCCTTGAAGAGAGAAATCCCAAAGTTGTGGGGAATTAAATATGTCACAAGAGAGATAGCCCACACATTAGGTTATTGTATAGTACAAGACTATCTCATGTTTGAAAATAAAATTGTCTGCCTCTGGGACAATGATGTGGAAAGCCAGTTTTCCCATGACATTGATACAGGCTCAGGCAATAGGATTGGCAAGATCCAAAAGAGTCCAACTCCTTCTCGGGAGAAGTCACCATCCAGTTTACCCCGAAGATAGACACAAATTGCGGGAGTAGTTCAGTGTTTTAGAAAGAACTGCAGATGCTGGAAAAATCGAAGGTAGACAAAAATGCTGGAGAAACTCAGTGGGTGAGACAGCATTTATGGAGCGAAGGAATAGGTGGCGGTTCGCGTCGAGACCCTTCTTTTGATGTGGGGGTGGGGGTGGGGCGGGAAGAAGAAAGGAAGAGGCGGAGACAGTGGGCTGTGGGAGAGCTGGGAAGGGGAGGGGAAGGAAGGAGAAAGCAAGGACTACATGAGATTGGAGAAGTGAATGTTCATACAGCTAGGGTGTAAACTACCCAAGCGAAATATGAGGTGCTGTTCCTCCAATTTGCTGTGGGACTCACCATGGAGGAGGCCCAGGACAGAAAGGTCGGATTCGGAATGGGAGGGGGAGTTGAAGTGTTGAGCCACCGGGAGATCGGGTTGGTTAATGCGGACTGTGCGGAGGTGTTGGGCGAAGCGATCGCCAAGCCTGCGCTTGGTCTCACCGATGTAGAGCAGTTGACACCTAGCACAGCAGATGCATTTGATGAGGTTGGAGGAGGTGCAGGTGAACCTCTGCCTCACCTGTAAAGACTGCTTGGGTCCTTGGATGGAGTCGAGGGGGGAGGTAAAGCAACAAGTGTGGCATTTCCTGCGGTTGCAAGGGAAACTACCAGGGGAGGGGTGGTTTGGGTGGGAAGGGATGCATTGATCAGGGAAAAAGGATGGGTGACATTTGGGGTCAAAACCTGTAGATGGTTTATGCATGCAACCTATAATGTAGCTACCTCATCACCACTAACCACGCCCCATCATATTAGTATAACTGTGGTATCCTCCCTTTGTTCCTCCCACTAGGTCCCAGTACGCCTGAAGGCTGGATGCAGTCAGTGTTGGGACGTGTGTGCCATGTGCTATATTAAACTCCTAGTAAAGGTTACAGTGTGTCAGCTATCAACCTTTACATGGTGTCAGAAAGTTAAACTCGCACCTCCCGTTTACCGATTTTCTTTTATTTGTCCCCCGAGTGCCCAGAGTTGGGCTTCCTTTGATATTGCATCCTCATGCCGAAAGCCATCTCCCCTTGTCTTTGACGCTGACATTGCGGAGCGATGGTCGACTTTTATGATGGACTACACTCACTTTGTCAATATTGCGCACCGGAATGACCCAGCCGCGGTCAAAGCCTCACTCCTGCTCAACCTGGCCGGTCCCGACGCAATGAAGAGAGCTCAGGCTTTCGTCTACGAACCAGCAGTCCTGGATGACAACGGCCAGCCGGTCGAGCCAGCTGAATCTGCCGATGACCCGGTATGTCTTTTGCGCAAGTTTGCGGAGATTTGCGACCTGCCCTCCAACCGTATACTGGAGCGGGCCAGGTTTTTCTCACGTAAGCAACAGCCGGACGAACCTGTCGAGTGTTTCATCGCTGACCTGCGCTACCTTGCTCAGCGGTGCCGTTTTGAGACCATGCGCGACCAGCTCACCAGGGACATTCTCATCACTGGCATGCTTGACCAGAAACTACGTGCCGACATGCTGCAATGGCCTGACCTAACCCTGACTCAAGCAATGCATGCGTGCCGCATCGCTGAAGTGGTTACCCCTCCGCATGGGCAGAGGGGATCTGACAGCCGAGCCATAAATCTGACTGGTGTGGCTGGACAACGACGTATGCAGGACAACTTTCGCCCTCCACCGCGGCCCGTTCATACATCTTGGGGATCCCGCGCTCTCAGAAGTGTCCAAACTGTAATTATGTGCATCCTACGGAGTCACAGTGCCCAGCCCTCGGGAAGTCTTGCAATTTCTGCAAGAAAATGAACCATTTTGCAGCTGCCTGCCGGTCCCGTGGGAAAGTGCCCTCAGCTCCTAGACAATTCCTAAACAACCTTCAGCAAGTTGATAGTGAGATGGATTCTCAGTCCTCTGTCGACACTGCCCCCAGCTCTGAGCTCAGCTATTCCATGGGAGATGCAAGTGTTTACACTCTCCTCCACAGCCGATCTCGCCTCCCCGATCCATCTGTGCTCATTACTGTGAACAATAAGTCCTTCTCTGCGAAGCTGGATACGGGGGCAAAAGTGAACGTAATGTCAACATCACTGTTTCACAAGATAAGGAATAATGAGCTGTTGACTGCAGATCGCTCTGTTTTGCGTGCCTATGGGGGAGAGGAGCTAACACCTGTGGGGAGGGCGACCTTCCATTGCGTGCTACAGAAATCTTCCCGTGACCTGTCGTTCTTTATTCTGGATTGCAACTGTGTGACTTTACTGAGCAACCAGGCCTGCCAGGATCTTGGTCTGGTGTCCTTTGACCGTACGGTCCACGAGGTGCAAGCAGTGATGGATCCACTATCCGAGTAACCGGACCTGTTTGACGACAAGTTGGGGAAGCTGCCGCTGGTGTATAAAATCGCAACAGACCCATCCGTGGTGCCTGTGATCCGCCCACCCCATAGAGTGTCGTTCGCCATGAAGGGCAAGGTGGAGAGCATGCTGAAGGATATGGTCAACATGGGAGTGCTGGAGGCTGTCAGCGATCCCACCGAATGGGTCTCCACCATGGTCGCCACAATGAAGAAAGGAAAAAATGAAATACGGGTATGCATCAACCCTAAGGACTTGAATCTGGCGATTAAACGGCCCCACTACCCTATGAGGACTGTCGAAGATGTTGCCGCCCAGGTCGGACAAGCCACAGTGTTCTCCGTCCTCGATGCCAGAAGTTCATTTTGGCAAATACCCCTGGACAAACGTTCCTCGGACTTAACCACATTCGGTACGCCCTTTGGCAGGCTTAAGTTTTTGCGGATGCCGTTCGGCATCAACTCCGCCAGCGAGGTATTCCAGCGTTCTATGGAACAATTGTTTGCAGGTCTGCCCTGCGCGATTATTGTGGACGACATTCTGGTCTATGGAAGGGATGTGGCCGAACATGACCGCCACCTCCGACAGATTCTGGACCGCGCACGGCAGATCAATCTAAAGCTGAACCAGTCAAAATACAGGTTCCGGGTGCCTGAGGTCACATATGTTGGCCACATTTTCACGGCCCACGGGTTAAAGCCCGACCCGCAAAAGACCAGCGCCATGTCAGAGCTGCCTGCCCCGACAGATGTTATCAGTCTACAGCGCTTCCTGGGTATGGTCAACTACCTGGGCAAGTTTATCCCCGACCTCAGCGAGTTGAGCGCACCCCTGAGACAACTTACTAAAAAGGACATTGCTTGGTCATGGTTTCCACACTACCAGCAGGCGTTTGACCTGCTAAAGACGAAGCTGATCAGCACACCTACTCTGAAGTTCTTTGATCTACTGCGTCCGGTCGTGGTTACTTGCGACGCTTCTCGTTTTGGACTGGGTGCTGCTTGCCTGCAGCCCCATGATGGTGATTCGCTGCAGCCTATCTCTTATGCCTCCAGGACCATGACGGACACAGAGCAGCGCTATGCGCAGATAGAGAAGGAGCTGCTGGCGGTGGTGTTCGCGTGTTCAAAGTTTAAGGACTTCCTCTTTGGAACCAGGTTCACCGTTGAGACGGATCACCAACCCCTGGTGACGATACTTAACAAGCCTATACACAGCGCTCCAGCCAGGCTACAGCGGATGATGCTGCAGCTACAGCGCTTTGACTTTAAAATCGTATATAAGAGGGGCACCGAGATGCATGTGGCTGACGCGCTGTCCCGGGCCCCCCGGACCTCCTGCGACCAGCACCCCTTCGAGCAGTCAGACCTACAGGTACTGAACGTAAACTTCGTCCCTTCCAAACAACTGCAGTGCCTGGTTGAGCATACCGCTAACGACCCCGACCTGCAACAGCTTGCTGCTGTCATTAAGCGTGGGTGGCCTACCAAACGGACTTCATTGCCTGCTAGCGTCCACCCCTATTTTCTGGTTCGCGATGAGTTGGTCCTCCGGGACGGTATTATTATCAAGGGACACAAAGTGGTCGTCCCTGCCTCGCTGCATGGCTTGTACTTCGACGCTGCCCACATGGGGCATCCCGGGGCAGATGCCACTATCTCGCATGCCCAGGAACAATATTACTGGCCGGGCATGGCAAAGTACATCAAGGCCAGGGTGGCCTCCTGTCCGGACTGCAACTCTCTTGCCCCACATCAGCAGAGACAGCCGCTTCTACAACAGCCTGCCCCTGACATGCCCTGGTCTTCACTGGCTGCCGATATTTTCGACTGGCGTGGGAAGCAGTACCTTGTGTTGGTAGACTCTTACTCGAATTGGTTCGAGGTGGACCTTCTCCCTGCCATCACCTCGGAGATGGTGATCAGTAAGCTACGCCGTCACTTTGCCACGTTTGGTTCCCCTGTTCGGTTGCAGACAGACAACGGCCGCCAGTTCACTAGTGCCGAATTTCAAGCTTTCGCTGTGAAGTGGAACTTCAATCAATTCACCAGCAGCCCGGAGTACCCGCAGAGCAATGGACTGGCTGAACGGGCGGTCCGCAGCGCAAAGCACTTGCTTGAACAATCCCGTCTCTCCAACGGGGATTTCTATCAGGGTCTCCTGAACCTTCGGAACATTTCCAGAGACAGTACTATGCGATCCCTTGCCCAACACCTCATGTCCCGAGTTATTCGCCCTCCGATGCCGATCGCCCAGCAGTCCCTGATGCCCAAAGTCCTGCAGACTGCTGATGTCCAGCAACGGATTGCCCAGAAGCACGAAATCCAGCGCCGCTCGCACGACAAATCCTGCCGCCCCCTATCCCCACTGCTGCCTGGACAGGTCGTCCGTTTGCAGACGTCTACCGGTTTTTCCCGACTTGCCACCGTGGTCGGGTTCGACAGCGCGCCACGGTCCTACCTGGTGGATTTTGAGGGGATTGTATACCGACGCAGCCGCCAGCACCTGTTGGCGGTCAACTAGCCCAAACCACCTCCTGCGATTCCGTATACCCCTCCATCGCGTGTCGAGCCTTCCTCTACTAACTTACCCTCTGCTCCCTGCATGCCCCGGTCAGTCCGTTTGCCTCGGGCTCCTCCCCCTGCTCTTCCAGGGTTCGCTCCTCCGGCCCTGTTGTTCCCTGTCAGGTCTTCTCTCTCTCCGACTTCTGCTCATTCTACCCCTTCTGTTTCACCTGGCTCACCTGTGCCTCTCGGTTCCCCTTCCAAGCTTGGGTCTCCACCCACATTCTCTCTCCCTCCTGTTTCTGTTCCTGTCCCTCCTCCTATTCTTTCGGGTGGGGAAGGTGAGGGTGCTGTGCGCACTCGCTCGGGTCGGATTGTAAAACCTCCGGCTCGATACGGAGAGTTTGCTTAGCTTTGCAGGTACTGTATAACCGACCTGCCATTGCTATAACTTGTTTAATTTGTAAGGGGAAGGATGTAGATGGTTTATGCATGCAACCTATAATGTAGCTACCTCATCACCACTAACCACGCCCCATCATATTAGTATAACTGTGGTATTCTCATTTTGTTCCTCCTACTAGGTCCCAGTACGCCTGAAGGCTGGATGCAGTCAGTGCTGGGACGTGTGTGCCATGTGCTATATTAAACTCCTAGTAAAGGTTACAGTGTGTCAGCTATCACTCCTTTACAAAACCCTTCTCCAAACTGAAGAAGTCTGAAGAAGGGTTCCGACCCAAAACGTTACCCATCCTGTTTCTCCAGAGATGCTGCCTGACCGACTCAGTCTCCAGAGATGCTGCCTGACCCACTTTATGTCTATCTTAGGTACAAAAAAACAGCATCTATAGTTCCTTTCTACACACCCAGTTTACCCTGATGGCCTTCATTACACGGTGACCAGTGGAGACTTGGAGCTAAGTATCTGACTCCAACACTGAGTGCCAAACTGATAGTGACCAGGACCAGTGAGCCAGGGACCACTTTGGGCGTGACAAGGACTTAGCTGGGTTCATGACGAGTGTAGGCTTGGCAATAGGGATCGAAGCCTGAGACTGAGGACCCATGGACTAATGGTCCATGAACCAGATACATTAGATTGTTTTGGACCTCTCGACCCAAAACCTGATCAAGAACTATTTCCATCGCCAAACTCACTTGTATTGTGATGATGGGAAAACAATCCGTCATTATACAACAGTGATAGTACTGGTGGATAGAGGTCTGCTTCTGCATAGCTCTGGGATACAGCACTAGTGGGCATGAGATCTGTCATTTTATAACATTTGGGTACAGGAGTATGTATGTTCTCCCCATGACCTGCGTGGGTTTTCTTCGGGTGCTCCGAGTTCCACCCACACTCCAAAGACGGACAGGTTTGTAGGTTAATTGGCTTGGTAGAAATTGTAAATTGTCCCTAGTATGTGTAAGTTAGTGTTAATATGCGGGAATTGCTGGTGGGCGGGGACTCGGTGGGCCGAAGGACCTGTTTCTGTGCTGTATCTCTAAACTACAACTAAACTAAACTTTCCTGGTCTATAAGCTTCATTCCGAGGACTGGCGTGTGTTAAAAACACATCAGCAAAATGGTGGAATGGTACTTACTCACCAATAACCCGATCACTAATGATGTGCTCATTTCTCCAGGACCACTGGGCATCAGACCTCATCACAGTCATGGTGCAAGCATGGAAATCTGGAGGTGAGGTGAGAATGACTATTCTTGACACCAATTCTGGCTTTAAGGAGCTCTAGACATAAATGAAATAAATGGATGAGAAGTGGAAAGCACTCTGATGGTTGGAGTCCTTGCTCTTACTGAGGACAATGATCATGGGTGTTGGAGGACCATCAGATACATCATCACCAGTGTTCTTTAAGTCAGTGTTATCTTCAACTGCTTCACGTCAGAAGTGCGATGTTTGCTAAATATTGAACGTTGTTCAATATAATTCACAATGCACACCAACTGTAGCAGACCATTGCTTTTATTCAGCAAGACCTAGACAATATTCAGGTGGTAGATGGCAAGTAAGATTTGTGCAGCAATTATAGGCAATAACCATCTCCAATAAGTGTCTAACTATCCATCCACAATGTCCAGTATATTACTATTGCTGAGTTACCCAATATCAACAAGACCAGGAAAAGGAATTAACTACAAAAAAATAATGATTCTTCAGGTGGCCCATTGAGGCCGTGCTGTTCGAGAAAGAGCCAATCCCAGCAGTACTTAATCCATAGCTCTTCCATTTATGTCCAAGTACTGCCCAATGTGATAGGAGTCATCATTAATCAGATACATTAAATACTGTGACTTCAATAACAACTCAGATTCCTAGTATCTTGGGTGAATGACTCACCTGTTGACATGTCAAAGTTTCTCTACTGCATGAATTTCTTTAAAAATCCATGGTTCAGGAGCTTGACTCCCTCTCACCAAATTTCCCCTCACCAAAGCCTATAGTTGTGGCCTGGAAAGCAATACTCCACAGAACTAGATTTTGTCCTGTTATTTTGTGTGTTAAGTGTGTGTGTTAAGTGTGTGTGTTAGTGTTAAGTGTGTGTGTTAGTGTTAAGTGTGTGTGTTAAGTGTGTGTGTGTGTGTGTGTGTTAAGTGTGTGTTAAGTGTGTGTGTGTGTGTTAAGTGTGTGTGTGTGTTAAGTGTGTGTGAAGTGTGTGTGTGTGTGTGTGTGTGTGTGTGTGTGTGTGTGTCAGCGAGACTTCCAAAAGCCTAGGCTTGCTGACAGCATTTATCAGATAACCACAGAAGGAGTCTTCTTCTTCGAGTCCATTGCAATCTCAGATGTCGTTCTGCCAGTATCTGGCGCAGGTCACAGCTGGTCCGGTCGGTTCAGCCAGGTCCTGGGGGCTGCACTGGGGGGCGTCGTCACACTCCAGTAGGTGGGACAGTGTCTGTACTGCTCCACAGCTGCATGTGTCTTCTGCCTGGTAGTTCCATGCTTTCATAAGTGCTTTGCACCTCCCCTGCTCCACTCGTAATCTGTTGAGGGTCTTCCAGGTTGGCCATGGGAGGTCGTGCCCGCTGGCGTGGCATTCAGTCGGAGTGATTCCTCTCTCCATCTAGTCGTGGGCTTGTGTGTTGAGCTGGTTCCATTCATCTTTCCAGATGTTGGTCCTTGCTGTTTCTTTGGTTGTCTGGAGAGGTGGGACTGTCTGCAAGAAACTGGCTCTGGATTTCAGTCGGGGTGGAGGTGCTGTGTGTCCGTGCAGGGGGTGCCTGGTATCGATCTCCTGTGCTCTCCGCTCGTCTTGGGCGAGGATGGATCGTCTGATATGGGGGGGGGGGGCAATACCAGCTAGGGCGTAGAGGCACGGGACTGGCGTTGTCTTTATGCATCCTGTGATAATGCGGCAGGTGTCGTTGAGGGCTGTGTCAACCAGTTTGGTGTGGTGGGAGCGGCTCCAGCTTGAGCACGCGTATTCAGCTGTGGAGAAGCACAGGGCTAGGGCAGTTGCACAGATGGTTGGTGGATCAGCGCCCCACTTTGAGTTTAGATGTTTGCGCAGGATGTTGTTGCGAGTGTTGACCTTGGCTTTGGTGTTCTGAAGGTGGGTTTTGAAAGAGAGTGTCCTGTCGAGTGTGACTCCGAGGTACACGGGGTTGAAGTGGTTGGAGAGTTTGTGGCCATCCCATCAGACGCTCAGTTGTTTTCCTGCATCTCGATTTTTAAGATGGAAGCTGCATAGTTGGGTTTTTGATGGGTTGGGTTTCAGGTGGTTGTTATTGTAGTAGGTTGTCAATTCATTCCATTTGACTCCACAGAAGGAGTCATTTCATTCCATTGACTCCATGCCAGTTCCCAGTTCAGTAAACTTCTCGGTCCAATAATGGCTCTCCTTTTCCATGTAATCCTGCAACTTATTCTCTTCCACACCCCTATCGACTCTTCCTGATTCTTTCGTGACTTGCCAATGTCAAAGGATAATTTATTGCGGTTAATTAACTCCCCAGTTAAATCTTTGGGATTTGGGAGGAAATTGGAGGACTCAGCCAATACTCGCACAGTCACGAGGAGAATTTGCAAATTCTATGTACACTGCACAAATTTCAAGTCAATTACTTTTTTAAAATAAGTTGCAGAATCTCAGTTACAGCACAGAGGGGCTCATACGGAATGACAGTCGAGTAAAAAGTGTTTCCTACTTATAATATGTGACCTTAAATGAAATAGCCACATGCAAATATGATATCATGATTGGTCTTACACACCGGATTTGATTTTGTACAAAAGAGTAAGGTAATTGACAGGAAATGGGCATGAAAATAAAATTTGGCAGAGGTATAAAATGAGATGCCACCAGCACCTTTTGTAAAATGAGATTAATGGCGATAGTCAGAGATGTGGACTGAGTGCGAAATATTGGTAAGAAATTGCGGGTTAGCAAGTCTGTAGAGAAGAGATCAGTTTCATCAAAGCTGAATGATTGAAGGTCCAATCATTAGCGGAAACGTATATTTTATTCCCAGTTGAGTGATGTATTAATAGGATAGCAAGAACAAAAAATCCCTTCACACCACTGTTGTCATCCCTCGTTTGTCCAGTGACATTGATAAATGAGTAAGCACTCGCAAAGGTCTTGCAGTAAACAGCCCTGTATTCTATTGCAGGAGCTGATAAGTTACTTTACAACCATTGGTCTCAAAATATCAAGAACATGAAACTGTGGAGCAGGCAGTATGAGAGAGAATTAAAAATGAACCTTTGAATGACTTCCATGCTTCTTCTAGTTTCGTGTGGCATGCACAGCCTAAAGTTGTTGGACAACTTGTTCTATTCGATCTTCCGTTTGTGCATGTGGAGTTGATTGCATTAGTCGAAACAGGACGGACCACGTTAAGGTTGCAATCTTCCACCCCAATTCCATGCTTTTAAATGCATACTGATTGGTGTTTAAGAAGGAACTGCAGATGCTGGAAAATCGAAGGTACACTAAAATGCTGGAGAAACTCAGCGGGTGCAGCAGCATCTATGGAGCGAAGGAAATAGGCAACGTTTCGGGCCAAAACCTGTTTGTGCTGGGCTAATATATTAAGTGTGATCTGCACTATGTTATCTGTGTGAGTGTGGCAAAAACCCAGGCCCTTAATTAAACACGGAAACTGCCCATTACTTTAACAGCCACACGAGGAACACAGTCATGTTGGAAATGCCTCAGGTATTTTGGCCAATTTAGGTCATGAGCAAAAGAAACAGAAATAGTCCGCAGACGCAATGAACTGCAGATTCAGGAGCGTTAAAGCAATAAACAAACTACTAGACAAACATCGGGTCAGGCAGCATCTGTGGAGGGAATGGACAGACGATGATTTAGATCGGGACCCTTCTTCAGATCTACAGAAGTCATCCATTTGGCCTTCGCGTTTACCTGTATTTCAGAGCTTGAACTGAAATACCTGTATTTCAGAAATAGTTTTCACATATCAAAAATAAATTAACAGAAATTTTATAATCAAAAAAATTCCTTTACAAATTCCTTTATCAAATGGGTTGCAGCAACCAAGACTTCTTGGACAATCCCTCGGGACCACAAGAAAATAAGAAACGGAAGCAGGAATTGGCCATTTGGCCCCTCTGGTCTGCCCTACTACTCTATTATGTCATGATGACCAATCCAATTTTGGCCTCACCACCACTTTTCCATACCTCTTAACTCCCTTGCCGCGTAAATTTTGTAGCTTTTCCTGGAATATTTCCCTCGATTCCACCACCACTGCCTGGGGTACAGAATTCTAAAGGGTTACAACCTTTAAGAGAATAAATTCTTCTTCATTCTTACCTCAAATGGGTGATCCTTCCTTCTGAAATCATGCTCACCAGTTCTTGGTACACCCAAAATGGGGGTGAGGTTCTCTCAGCATCCACCCAATCCATTTCCCTCAAGATCTTACATCACTAAATAAGGTAACCTCTCCTTCTAAACTTTGGTAGTGTCAGTGCAGCTTGTTCAGTCTCACTTCACACCTCAACCCTATGTCCCTGGAATCGACCCCATGATACTTCTCTGTACTGCCTCCAATGCCGGCAGATCCTTACATCATCAGCCATAACCGAGGTGTGGTCCCATCAGCTCCCCATAAAGATGCATCAAAATCAGTGAACATTTATATTCTCTATCCCTTGCATTGAAGGCTAGCATTCCATTAGCTGGCCAAATGACTTGCTTCTTCATAGTCAATGGGAGATAACAGTTGCACTGTGTACCTTCAACAACAAATGGAATATTTTGCAATTGAATGGTGGGAACTATGACATTGCATATTGCATCCGGCCATTTCTCATAACATCCCTCCCTAAGTTTTACCTGAGGGATGTACAAGAAATGGCAGCAGCAGAAAATTGTACCACTCCAGCACTGCACTAGCCCTATCGAAAAACTATTGCGAGTAATGTTGTCACACAGGCAAACGTTTAAATGAAATGACACTCATCACAGGAAAATGTCGGGAGCAGTGTCAACCATTATACTGAAGGTTTATGACCTGACAAACCTTTGACTCTGAAGAATCCTTTGCAATCTTGGCTATACTCAGATCTTGCCTCCATTCTGCCTCTACCCCATGATGTCTTACAAGCTTTGATTTCAACCAACAGATCCACCACAGACACAAACTCAGTGCCTACTTCAGTCAGGTCAGGCCATGACATCACCCCACTTTTCCTCACAGTGCCTCACCTCCAACAAGCTGCACACGGGAGTGGGGTTTATCCGGTGAACCAAATAAAAACGATGCAGCTTTGTTGCCCACCACCACTTCAGCACCACCCATCCCAACCTCAGGCATCCAGTGTATGGATGGAGGCAAGAAATGCACCATC
This sequence comes from Amblyraja radiata, assembly GCF_010909765.2. Classification (NCBI taxonomy): domain Eukaryota; kingdom Metazoa; phylum Chordata; class Chondrichthyes; order Rajiformes; family Rajidae; genus Amblyraja; species Amblyraja radiata. Next base: position 23,279,326 of record NC_045982.1, on the reverse strand, counting down.
TTGTGCTCTAACAACCCACCCAAATTGCCATGTCAAGCACATCTGTCCCACCTGTGCCAAAGCCTGTAATTCTCCCATTTTAACTCCAAAACAATTGCGTGGAGATTATGATCATACAATCTGACGGAATTTGCAGGCTAATATGTTTTGGATTATCTTAAACCTACTTTTCATAAATTATTACTGCTTTTATTGCCCTCATAGATTAAACCCAGTTTCTACTTCTTAAAATCATCCTATACCTTGAAATCTAATGGCAGTTTAATGAGCAACATTATCTTTTAGGTTATTGTTATTTGGAACAGGATAATTCCATGATTCTATAAAAACACTTCAATCTTCAGAAATTTTAGAGCCACGATATGGACTTTTTTGAATTTTTAAATGATAATAATTAAATTGAGAGAATGTTCAAATGATCAAAGTATGATGGGATAATAACATATTATAATGGGTGTTTCTTAAATGTCAAACACAAGAGGGCATAGCTTTAAGGGGAAAGGGGAAAAGTTTACAGAAGATGTGCGGGGCATGTTTTTGACACAGGCAGCGCTGGGTACCTAGAATGAGCTGCTGGGGGTGGAGGCAAATACGATAGTGGCATTTAAGAATCTTTTAGATAGGCACGTCTGGCTCTAAAATGCCTCTTCGCTGACACAGCAAGCACTTTCCTAACTTCAGTTCCTGATAGGCAGTTGTGTTTTACACCTTCTCTAGTTGGACCATCTACGTATAGTTTTGAAAAATCTTCCTGGACATCCGTAACAAGTTCTGCCTCATATAGTTGTTTAGTACTAAAGTGGTCTCAGTCAAAATTAAGGAGGTTAAAATCACCTATTTTTACATATGGTATGCTTGCTTTCATTGGTCAGGGCATTGAGTATAAGAGTCAGGAAATCTCCAAGCAGTTTTATAAGACGTCGGTTAAGCTGCATGTGTCTGCAGTTCTGTCTGCAGTTCTGGTTATGCCATTGCAGGGAGGGTGTGGAGGCTTTGGAAAGGGTACAGAGGAGGTTTATCATTATGTTACCTGGATAAGGGAATATTAGTACAGGAACAGGTTGGACAGACTTACATTGCTTTCTCTGGAATGCCAGATGTATGGAGAGACCTGATAGAAGTATGTAGAATTACGGGAGGCAGAAATTGAGTAAACAGTCAAAACCTTTTTTCCAGGATGTTAGTGGCATTTAAGAGACTTTTTGATAAGCACATGAGTATGCAGGCAATGTGGGGATATGTATTATGTGCAGGTAGATAAGATTTGGACTTGGCATCATGTTCGGCACAGTCATAGTGGGTCAAAGGGCCTGTTCCTGTGCTGTTCTATGTTATATTTAGCCCCACTATTGCTACATCTCTCTGATCTCCCTACATATCTGCACCTCTATTTCCTGCTACCTCTGTTACAATACAATCCCATTATTTAAGTTCTTCTATGTTCTGCCCTTATGGCATCATTGAATGTTTTTCCTGTTATGTCCTCTTTGAGCTGCCATACTCTTCTCCTGAATCAATGATGCAATTCCCCTTCTCTTACCTCCACTTTGATCATGTCGGAGCCATCTGGAAATTGAGCTTCCATTCCAGCCCATCCCTCAACCATGTTTCCATGATCACTATAATACCTCAATTCCATGTACCTCTCCATGTTATGAATTTATCTACCTTACTTATGAAGCTTCTTGCATTAAACTGAACACAATTTGGTCCAGCCCGTGCCTGTCTTGCCTACTGAACTTACTTGGTCTGACCTTTACATTTGCTTCAAGTTTCTCATTCATTAGACTGCTGCTTTGGCTTCCACCTCTCCACTCAATCACCCCATCCCCACTGCACCCCCCTCCCTTCTTGGTAGAAACACTGAGATGTAATTGTTCTGATGAGTAGATGAGTTTGTTTGTTGAAAATATTTATTCAACAACGACTGTGCAGCCAGATTGACACAATCTGGAAATTAAATTCTGGAAAAATGCGCCCACACCAACAATAAAAATGTGGACATCAAATATGTTTGAAACATTACATCTGGAAGGGATGAGATTCCTCTTAGCAGGTAAAGCAAACCAATTCCAAAAGACGTGGTCTACGTTTATGGACCTATTATAAGCATGAGGTGCAATAGTAATTTTAAAAATAAATAAATAAATAAATGGTATCAGGACCTGGCATTGGGAGGTAAAACAACAAAAACAGACTTGGTTGGTAGTCTTTCTGCGGAGTTTAATGTTATAATAGAGCAATTGTCCTTACTTTCTTTTTCTTTCTTTTCTAGGGTCTACTTTCTTACTTTACTTCCTTCTCTAACTTCTTTTCTAAGGGGCTTTCTTTTCCCAACACTCTCTTGCACTTCACAACTCTTGCGCACCTTCTTTACTTTCCTTACTTCTATCTTTTTCTTAAAGCTTTAAAAAAAAAAAATGAAGCGGTACAAAAAATGTATTAAGATATATGTGTTGTGTGTTATTGTAATTTACCGTACTTCTAATAAAAATAATTTTAAAAAAAAAGATTGACACAATATACTGTAAATTCATTTGTCTTTTGCACGTCTGTTTTTTGCACCAGTTTTGTGCAATCTCCTGAGAAACATTTCTCCAACTTCCAAAGAGCACATTCTAATCAAAGGTGATAGTAAATGCAGTTTACCAGTACATTCATTACCTTGGCATTGTTGTATCACAAATCGAGCTCTGGCCAATTTCCATTCAGAGCCATGTTGTATTTGTTTCAGTGTGAAGATTATTGATTTTGTTTTTGTCAATTTGTGAGAAAGACAACTCCTTTCCATTGTACTCAGGGTGCAATTATGATTTGGCATGTGACAAAGTTTCTTTGTACATTACTCTACTCAGGTGCGTACAAGGCCAACTCAATCCATGCTCTTAAAAGGTGGATTCTACAGGATTTTATGTAACAGTGCATTATGTAACTCCTTACCATGTATTTGTCCCATGTTTTTATGGATATTGCAAAAGGCATAGAGATACCAGGAACTGCAGATGCTGGTCAGACAGCATCTCTGGAGAACATGGATAGGTAAAATTTTGGATCGGGACCCTTCATCAGCCATATTGTAGTGGGAGCAGAAAGCTGGAAGAGAGCTGGGAGTGGGACAAATGTGGCGAGTGATAGGTGAATACAGGTGAGAGGGATAATTAATAGATGGTTGGTCAAAGGCCAGAGGTGAAAAGGCAAGAAGTGATATAAGGATAGACGAGGTCAATATGGGAAAGGAAAGGGGAATTAAAATGGTTAGCAACCGGGAGGTCCAGCAACACTTGGTGGACTGAGTGCAAGCGTTCGGTGAAACTAACATTGTCTCGGACATTTTCGCCACCGTCAACCTAATCCAACCACCAGTCATATCGTCCCATCCCCACCCCTTTCCATCCTCTGCAGAGACCGCTTCCTCCACAACACCTCTTTCCACTCGAACCAACCCCTCTGCAGGTACTTTTCCCTGCAACCACAGGAGATGAAACACTTATCTCCATATCTCCTGCCGCAAGACCTGCTAGATCTTCCAGTTGCTAACTATTTAAATTCCCATTCCCATACTGATATCTCTATCCTGGACTGACTCCTTTGCCAGATTGAGGCTACACATAAACTGGAGGAACAGCACCTTATATTCCACTTGGATAGCTTGCAACCTAATGGTATGAACATTGAATTCACCAATTTGAGGTAACTAATCTACAAACATACCACTTTTCCCTTCCCTTTTTCCCCCTTCTCATCCCTATGCCCCAACTGGATTTGTAGCTGTTTCTTCCTTTCGCCTTCTCCCCAACCCCTTCTACTTATTTTCCTTCCCCTGCCCACATTTCACGCCTCTTTTCATCTCTGGCCTTTGTCCAACCATCTGCAAATCAAACCCCCCCCCCCCCCCCCAAGTGTACTGTATCACTTTCCAGGCCTTGTCTCACCCCCAGCTCTCCCCCACAATGTCTGAAGAAGAGTCCCGACCCAATACATCACCTTTCCATATTCTCCAGGGGAGCTGCCTGACCTGCTGGGTTACTCCAGCACTTTGTGTCTTTTTTTACAAAAGACATAATCAGTCTGAAGAAGAGTCCCAACCTGAAATGCGCCTGTCCATTCTCGCCACAGATACTAATGGCCCTGTCTCACGCTGTGAGTCCAACCACGAGTGATCCCGAGTGAAAGAAAAAATCAAACTCGTGGTTTTTTATGAAATTCCAAGTTCACGAGTTTCTTTTTTTAATTTTAATTTTAATTTTTTTATTAGAAGTACGGTAAGTTACAATAATACACAACACATATGTCTTAATACATATTTTTGTACCGCTTCATTTTTTGAGCTTTAAGAAAAAGATAAAAGTAAAGGAAGTAAGTAAAGTGCGCAAGAGTCGTGAAGGTGCAAGAGTGTTGAGAAAAGAAAGCCCCTTAGAAAATAAGTTAGAGAAGGAAGTAAAGAAAGAAAGTAGACCCTAGAAGAGAAGGAAAAAGAAAGGAGAAACAATCGCTCTATTATAACATTAAACTCCGCAGAAAGGGGACTACCAACCAAGTCTGTTTTTGTTGTTTTACCCCCCGTTGCCAGATGCTGGTACCATTTATTTATTTATTTATTTATTTATTTTTTAAATTACTATTGCACCTCATGCTTGTAATAGTTCCAAAAACGTAGACCACGTCTTTTGGAATTGGTCTGCTTTGCCTGCTAAGAGGAATCTCATCTCTTCCAGATGTAGTGTTTCAAACATATTTGATATCCACATTTTTATTGTTGGTGTGGGCGCATTTTTCCAGAATTTAAGTATGAGCTTTTTTCCCATTATTAGCCCGTAATTGAGTAAATTCTTCTGAAACACGTTTAGTTCAGGGTTACCTTCCGATATTCCAAAAATGATCCATTGTGGTTTTGGTACCAGTTTTATTTTGATTAATTTTGTAAAGATATCAAATATTTCATACCAGAATTTTTGAATTTTTGTACAAAAAACAAAAGAATGCGCTAAGGTAGCTTCTTGACACAGACATTTATCACAGATGGGTGAGACATTAGGGAAGAGTTTATTTATTTTAGTTTTTGAATAATATAGTCTATGTAATGTTTTGAATTGGATGAGAGCATGTCGTACGTTGATCGAACATTTATGCACCTGTAGTAAGTGATTATCCCAGCTCTCTTTTGAAATTTTTATAGCTAATTCTTGTTCCCAGTCTCTTCTAATTCCATCAGTTGTGGGTATTTCTATGTTTAAGATGATGTTATATAGGTACGATATTAGATTAGCTGATTCCGCCTTTCTCTTCATTGCTTCATCCAGTAAGTCGGTAGGCATATTATGATAGTCTTTTGTATATTTTTTCAGATAATCACGAATTTGAAGATATTTAAAATATTGATTATTTTTCAAATTATATTTCAGTTGTAGTTGTTGAAATGATAGTAATTTTCCCAATTCATACAGATCTTTGAGCGTTTTGATTCCCATTCTTTCCCATTGTATAAATGATTTGTCTATAATTGATGGTTTAAACGATGGATTATTAACTATTGGTATTAAAAGAGATAGGTTTCTTAATTTTAGATTCTGTTTTATTTGTTTCCATGTTCTAATTGTGCTATGTATAATTGGATTTTTATTATAATTTTTGTTATTCAGATGTATTGGTGAGAGGAGAGTCGCTCCTATATTACACGGAGAGCAGTCCTCTCTTTCCATTACAATCCAGTCCACCCGCTGGGCAGAATTGTCCAGCAGGTGAATCATATTTTTAATATTTACTCCCAATTATAATACATAAAATTAGGGAGCGCTAGACCCCCCAGCTCTTTTCGTTTATTAAGGTGTGCTCTTTGTATTCTATGGGATTTATAATCCCATATAAAATTTGTAATGTCTGAGTCCAATTTTTTGAAAAACTTTTTTGGGAGATATATAGGTATTGATTGAAATAGGTATAGGATTTGTGGTAAAAAGATCATTTTTATAGCGTTTATTCTGCCTATTAGGGACATCGGAAGTGTTTTCCAGAATTTAATCAAATTATTTAGTTTCTTAAGTAAGGGATTATAATTGGCTTTAAACATATCATGGTAGTTTCTAGTAATTTCAATTCCCAAATATTTGAATTTTTCTGTGGCTATTTTAAAGGGGAATTTCCGGAGGTGTGTTGAGTCTTTTGGTTTTATCGACATAATTTCACTTTTGTTCCAATTTATTCTATATCCTGAGAAGGATCCAAAGTCCTCAATTAAATTTAATATGTTTGGTATACTAATTTGTGGTTTTGTGATGTACAATAGTACATCGTCGGCGTATAAGGATATTTTGTTATTTGAATATTTTGTATTATAACCATAAATATCCGGGTGTGTTCTTATTTTTTCAGCAAGGGGTTCAATTACCAGAGCAAATAACAGCGGTGATAGTGAACATCCTTGTCTATTGCCCCTTGATAGTTCAAATTTCGAGGATAGTATATTATTAGTTAGTATTCTAGCCGTAGGTTTGTTATATAATAGTTTTATCCAAGCGATGAAGTTCTCTCCCAATTGGAATTTTTGCAATACTTTAATCATATAATCCCATTCTACTTGATCAAACGCTTTTTCTGCGTCCAGTGAGATGATAGATAACTCTTGGACATGAGATTTATGTGAGTGCATTATGTTAAGCAAGCGTCTCAAATTATTGAATGAATGTCTCTTAGGTATAAATCCTGTTTGATCCTCATTTATTAATCTACTACCATACCTGCTTAGTCTTCTGGCTAGCGTTTTCGCTATTATTTTTTGATCCGTATTTAACAAAGCAATAGCTGTATATGATCCTGGTTCTTCTATATTTTTATATTTTTTAAGTATTAATGTGATCGTTGATTCTGCTAATGTTTCAGGTAAGCTTTGCTCTTTAAAAGCATATGTATACATTTTCTGTAATCGTGGGGTAACTATGTCGTAAAAGGCTTTATAAAATTCATTACTGAATCCGTCTGGTCCTGGTGTTTTTCCGTTCTTTAGTGTGTTTATTTTGTCTTCTATCTCCTTAGAAGTAATTTGTGCTCCCAGTTCCTCTTGTTCCCTCAATTCTAATTGTGGGAGGTTACAATTATCCAGAAATTCTGAAACTTTATTATTGTCTATTGACGTTTTAGATGTGTATAGATTCTGGTAAAATTGAGCAAATCTTTTATTGATATTCTTGGGTAGTGTTAATAATTCCCCTCTATCTGATTTAATCTTTAGTATTGCATTCTCTTTTTCCCGTTTTTTCAATTGGCGTGCTAAAAGTTTGTGGGGTTTGTCCCCGAATTCGAAGTGTTCTTCTTTTGTAATTTGAAATAGTGTTATAACTTTCTCTGACAATAATTTGTTTAGCTTGAATTTCAATAGTAGAATTTTATTATGTTTATCCATAGTTGGATCTTTAGCATTATCTGTATCTAATTGTTTTATTTGTTCTTCTAAATGTCTTTGTTCATTCTTATTCTTTTTATTTTGAAAAGTTTGAAATGAAATAATGACTCCTCTAATAAATGCTTTGAAGGATTCCCATAATAGCGTGGGGGATATATCTGGTGTATCATTTATCTCAAAAAATAGGTCCATCTGTTTTTTTAGATATATACTCCCTTGTGGGTCTTTTAAAATTTGCGAGTTAAACCTCCAGAACGATTTATTCATAGACATTCCTTCTAATTTTAAAACAAAAGTTAACGGATAGTGGTCTAAGATCGCATTAATGTGGTATTTAGGGTTCATAGTATGCGGAATTAATTTTGTATCCACTAGGAAATAGTCTATACGCGAGTATGTTTTGTGTACCATTGAATAAAACGAATAATCCCTTCCCGTCGGGTTTGCAATCCTCCAAATGTCTGCTATATTTGTGTTTTTCATATATGTATGTAAGAGTTCACTGGTTTTAGATTTCATATTACCTTTTTGTTTTTGCATCGATTTATCTAGATAAGGGTCTAAAACACAGTTAAAGTCTCCTCCAACTATAACATTTTGATAATTAGATTCTGCAATTATATTCAGAATTTTGTTGAAAAATTGAGGGTTATCAAAATTGGGGGCATATATGTTTACCAACGTAATTGCCGTAGTATTGATCTCTCTTGATACTATAAGGTATCTCCCTTCCTTATCTGATATAATATTCTTTGATTTAAATGGAATTCCTTTACGAATAATGATTGCAGTACCTCTAGATTTGGAAGTGAATGAAGAGTGAAATGTTTGGCCTAACCAGTTCGCCCTCAGTCTCGTCTGATCTTGATGTTTAAGATGCGTTTCTTGTAGAAACGAAATGTCCGTGTTGTATGATTTCAACTGAGCTAGTATCTTGCCCCTTTTAATAGGTTCATTAATACCCCTTATATTCCAACTACATAGTGTGATTCCTCCCATTTTCTTTTGATTGTCGTCATGCATTTTTACCAATTTTAATGACCTTATTTATTGCAGTGCATCCATACCTCAGGACTCTGGTTATTTGGGGGGCGTTTATATTATAGACTTCTTTGGTAGTTCCCCTCTGCGATTGTCCTTGAAAAAAAACACATAGATGTGACATATTGTGATTTAAAAAAAATAGATCAAGTAATTTTACAGTGTCTGAGTTTTCGACACCGTAGTGAGTGTCCCACTCGTCTGTGGGATTCGACATCGATACAGCTTCCGGCGTAGATGTTATGAAGTTAGCCCCGCTGCCTTTATTACCCTAAATTTCCAAATCAGTTCTATTTCACCCAGTTGCAGTATATATATATATGTTTCATTCCGACTTATCAAATCTAATCATATATTCAATTACATACTCACTCTTTATCTATTAACTATTTATAATTGGTTTTAGCTTTGTTAATAGTGAGCTGTTCGCTGAAAGGGTTAACCAGAGTCAGGCTCCTGGAATTATGCCAGGTGCCTGAGTTTCCTCCCCTCCCCACTCGGGCTGCAGAACACATGTGATTACAGTGTTGTCTGCGTTATATAGCAGGCAACGCATTTTTTATCAGTTTCCATTACTGTTTCTATATTAGTAGTGTTAGTTATTAATTATTATTAATTCACTATATTTTGTAAAACTATGTAAGCCTTGTAATGTTTTCCACTTTCAGCTCAGCAGATCATCACTCCCATGTTTATCAGTCTTTCCTCGTTTGAACACAGAGTGTCCTTGAGTTAGATTTCACAATGTTCGATGGGAGATAATAATGTCTAGACACGTCTCGTGGAAAATCTGTTGCGTTTAATAATTTTAAAAATTGGTGTTATTTCACTTTTCTTCTAATATTCTCGTTGGGGGAATAAGCAAATTAGTTTGTTCATAACGTCTTGATGGCGTGATTAATCTTCTTTTGTTCTTACCCTGGCCACGATTTCTTGAGCATATTTAAGAGATTCTACCGAATTAGTGAATGTTTTTGAAACTCCCTTGAAAGTAATACGCATCCTGGCCGGATAAAACACTCCGCATATGACATCCTTGACACCGTAAAGAGCTTCTCTTGTCTGTGAGAACTTTCTTCTCTTTTGCACAATCTCGTAAGGGTAGTCCCGTAGGAGTTTAATAGAATCATTTCTGTACATCATCTTCTCTCCGTGTTTAATTTTTTTCATCAGCTCTTCCACTGTTGAGATATCCCGAAGTTTGACTATGATCTGTCGTGGATAGGCTTGGTCTCCTTGTGATCTTGGTTTAAATCTGGATAGTCGATGTGCTACTTCAATTACAGGTGCCTCAGGTAGCTTGAGTACGTGTTTGATTAGATTGGCAGTGAACTCACAGGCATTGTCCCCCTCAGCTCCCTCTTTTACTCCACGTATTCGTATATTTTGACGTCTTGAGCGAGCTTCTAGGTCAACACATTTATCAGAGACTTTTGTAAGTTGGCTCTTGAGGCTGTATAATTCTAACTTCATCGCCTGCATATCTCCGGCCATCTCTTCCACAACAACTTCCATATCTTTCACTGCAGTTACATTTGCGGCAACAGTTTCATGCACAGCCTCAAACTTCTTTGTGGACTCTTCCTCCACCTTATTAATTCTCCCCATTAGTTCTTCGTGCACATCCTCAACTCTTTTTTGCATAGCACCAATGCCCGCAAGAATTTTTTCATTACCGGCATTAATGGATTGCATGTTTTCCATCAAGTTTAAGTTTCCGGCTGCAATGTCATTTTTTAAATCTCTTACCGAGTTCTTTATCTCCTCCATTTCGGTTTTCTCTTTTGTGGCCGTCTCAGTCTTAGATCATGTAGCCATTCCAGAGACCCTTCCAGAGGTCAGTTCTGCAGTTTCTTGATGTTTCTGAGTCTTCAGCAAGTGTTTTGTAGCTTTCCTCTGTGGGCTCTGACCTGGAGACGTGTTTTTCATTTTAAATGCCTTTCCCTCCGTTAAATTCACGGCGCTTACTGATGACGTCATCAGCACAGCGACCCGAGGCTCCGGTAAGTTTTTTAAAACGGTCCCGACCTCCAGACCCGATTTCAACGCGTAAAAACGCGATTTTTTTCAGCGGAGCTAGAAAATTTGCGATTGCTAGCAGAGCATGGCGCCACCGGAAGTCCTGTTCACGAGTTTCAATGAGTTCCCATATGTATGTCTAAGTTTGCCGTTTACATCTAATTTCTGCGATGTACCAAGTTCCTTTCCCGAGTTACCAAGTTCCTCCCCCGAGTTACTCTTGATCAGCCATGATCATATTGAATGGCGGTGCAGGCTCGAAGGACCAAATGGCCTACTCCTGCACCTATTTTCTATGTTTCTATGAGCCAACAATGACTACCGATGTGTGGAAAAATCATCACATGGTAAAAATGATGTCATGCAGTTCTTTTTCACTATAAAAAAACCCAGCCTGAAGAACGATCTCGACCCGAAACATCATCTATTTCTTTTCTCCAGAGATGCTGCCTGACCAGCTGAGTTAGTCCATCATTTTGTGTCTATCTTTGGTTTAAACTAGTATCTGCAATTCCTTCCTTCAAACTTTTAGAGCAGTTTGTTTCAAGAAACAATCCTTCCAAAATTGCATTCAAAAGTCCATTTGAACTGCATTTGTTCAAGGTCTGGCATCAATCATTGAAAGGCATAGGTTGTTTTGTGTCGGGAGGAACTGCAGATGCTGATTTACACGGAAGATAGACACAATATGCTGGAGGAACTCAGCGGGACATGTAGCATTTCTGGAGAGAAGGAAAGGGTGACATTTCTGGTCGAGTCCCTTCTTCAGACTGAAAAAAAGTTTCAACCCTTCTCACCAGAGATGCTGCCGGCTTGGCTGAGTTACTCCAGCTGTTTGTGTCTAGTAAGATTGTTTTATTCCCTTAATTTATCTCTCATCAAAACGTTGGTAAACTTCTAACAAAAAGATTAGGTAAATTGAACATTATTTTTTCCCCCGCCAGCAAGGTCTGTAGACTAGAGGGATAGCAGTGTGTGTCTCTCTACTCACCCAGTATGTCCGTCAGAGCAGCCGTCCCACCGTTGCGACTTATGTATAAAAAGCAGCGGCTCAAAACATTGCTGATTGGGCAGATCTGCCCAGAAACCACCCCTTTCACACTCATCCTAGCCCCTGGGAAACAAAGTTTTCAGAGCCCTACAGTCACCCCAGCCCGCCCGCGAACCACTGAATGAAAGACAAAGCTCAGATGTTCTCTTCAGCACAAAGTTACAAAGCACGCCGCTCTTCGTATTTATTGGCCCCCACGTTTCGTGTCCAGACCCTTCTTCACACTACTGAAATTTCTGGACTTATCTCCCCACTGTCCTTCATATTCCCTATTTAGTTTATAGTTTTACAGATACAGCGCGGTAACAGGCCCTTTGGCCCACCGAATCCGCACCGACCAGCGTTCCCCGCACGTTGACATTTACACCAAGCCCATTAACCTACCCACGTCTTTGGAGCTTACGCCATTTTCTTATTTGACCTATACGTTAAAACTTTCACGGTGTAAATATCAGCTGGATATTTAAAATCACGTTCATATATTTATCGGTATTTTTGGGCATTCAGGTCTGGGGCGGGTTACCGAGCGGAATATATTTTGTGTCCACTTTTTTCCCCCTACTGCATAGCTGCATGAATTCTCGGGACTGTATTTGACGCTGGTGTATGTGAACTGTCTCCTCTTCCACCATCCCCACTCTCCAACCGGGCGCAGAGTTTAACTTTTGATATGTGTTTGCCATCCGGTCTTGTGTTTAGTTAAGCGAAACATGTCATTATTCATATCGGGACGCCTTCTGCTTCGGGAGCTCTCCGTTAACTCCAAGCAGTTGAGGAGAATTGACTCCAATATCACAGAGACTGATGCATTTTAACGATGGGCCATTGACAATGCTGATTAAAACGGACAGCTTCCACACATAAACACAAAAAACAACATAAACATACTGATAGTACCCACGAGTTAATACGGTAAACTCACGGGCTACTACGATATTACAATGAGTTTGAAAGTTTCAAATTTTTCCTTCAAGAGTAAATTTGACTCGTGGAAATATTTCAACATGTTGAAAATTTTTCACGAGTTAACAAGTTTCCCGAGTACCTGCCGTTAGCGATACGAGTCGCGTATAGGTCAAATTACGTTCACAAGCTCAGACGTTCATGCAACGTTAATTCTACGTGATTACCACGAGTTTGATTTGTATTTTTACTCGGGATCACTCATGGGTGGACTCGCACCGTGAGACAGGGGTTTAACTGACCTGATGAGTTCCTCCAGCACCTTGTGTTTTGTATCTGATGAGATCACAACTGTTGTCTAAGGTTTCTTGAAGAACAAATTCTTGATTATTACGGGTGTCAGAGGCTATGGGGAGAAGGCAGGAGAATGGGATTAGGAAGTGTTTTGTAATCAAACCATTTTGTAATCATGACCAGAACAATTCTGGTCTCCAATTGGAGGCATGGGTTTGAATCCCACTTCTGACACCGTGTTTTGTAATCAAACCATTACAAAGTATTATGTGAACCACAAAGCATTTATTAAAATCCATGCAGTGAGAACAATACATACTGTTACACTCATCGCATCATTTTACAGATTACAAACTAAGAGCCGAGCAGGCTGTTATCAGTGGCTGCATTCTACTCAAATCCTGGACTGGATTACATGGTGGAATGTGTATCATGCATTATATGTGTGGTGAAGGTTATATTGACAGAGATTAATATGGTTGATCTACAGGGGGGAGAGATAGATCAGCCATGATTGAATGCCCGAGTGGACTTGATAGGCCAAATGGCCTAATTCTACTCCTATCACTCATGACGCTATGACTTATTACAAGGACTTGCTGTGTGACCTCATTTTCCCATCATCTGAAAGATGGCCACTTGCTCATTGGTGAAAGCGGGCACAGTTAGTGCAAGCGTCACTAAAGATTGGTTACAACAATGTTGGGCAGTTTCTGTGGCTTATGAAAAAATGCCTTTAGTACTTCAAAAAAAATAACAAAAATGTCCGTGGTACTGGCTATGAGATTGGACTATGTTCAGTGTTTTAGAATCTAGACTCACAAATCTTTCAGTTCACCTCCCCTTTTACAGCTCATTTAGAAGCCAGTATAAAGAGGCGAGAGGAACATTCATTTTTGCTCCAGATTCCAGCATCTGCAATCTCTTGTGCCTCCTTGGAATACTGGAAAGAGGTTTTAGAGAGAGAAGCTTTTTAAATTTTCCATTTTCATTACTGTCATTCCTTCTGAGCATCACTCAGAGCCTGGCTTCCACTGACCCATCCAAGTGTAAGAGAAAATTCTCATCGAGTTTCGTTTGCAGCATAAACCTGCACAGAACACTTACCGATATTTCACCACTGCTGTAATGTGAACATCGCAGCATGCCCATGTGAACATGTCTGGGCTGAAGTTAATCCTTAATAGTGAATCATTTGACTTGCAGTGACAGACCACCTGTGAAAATATCACAACTCCCATTGCTTTGTGCCAGATTATACCTCATATCAAAACATCATTAGCATTGCAGGAGTGCAGGCAAGATGTGTTCTGGGTGGGGAGCTTGTTCGATAGTGGCTTGTGGCTCCTCAAGTTCTGCTGATATGCCATTTCTTCCGATTCATGCAAGTCCTCTTGCAAAGACAGACCACCTGTGAAAATATCACAACTCCCATTGCTCTGGGCCAGATTATGCCTCACAATGTGCCACTCACCAGATAATTGCTGAAGTGTGCCTGGGGCAGAGTATAGGTCAACCAATAATATTGAGAAAGTCAACATTTAAAAAAAACGTAATAATAATAATAATAGTCTAAAATCATGTAACAATAAGTTAGTTAAACTTTATTCAAAGTCTCCAAAAGGCTCCCGACCTGAAATGTCACCAATCCATGTTCTCCAGAGATGCTGTCTGATCTGCTGATCTACAGTACAGTACTCCAGCATTTTGTGTCTTTCTAAGATCATGCGAACAGCTTCACATGGCTACACTTTTTCACTCTTCTTCCTGGAGGATCGGTTCTTCAGCAGTGTGGACAGAGACTGTTCAGATCCATCTCTCTAGGCTGGGATAATCCTGTACAGTTTCCTTTGGATTCTGCAGTATGTGAGAGCGTAGATTGGTGTCATGCCGCACATGCTCGAGAGAACTGAAAACTCCCCACAGCAGCATCTCTACCCTTGATGATTATTCATGCCAGTTATTATGTGAGCAGATAAAACCTCTCTTTATTAGCAGACCCCTCAGTGAGTCTGTCGGTGATGACAAATGGCAATTATGCCAAATGCCTCCCTGCATGTCCCGTGGGACACTGGAGGCCCTGTGGGAGACTAAATACATAAATTAGATTCATCGGAGTAATAATTATTAAGGCTGTCATTTTGCACACAATCATTTTTTAACCCACTGTTAACTTTGAGTCGTTTTGTGAGTGCTGCACGCAATGTATATGCATGAGATTGAGTTCTGCAACAAGGCAGGCATGGGAGGTCAAACTCCCTGATGCAAATGCTCTCCAGAATGACAGGTACTACAGAGAAGTTCCCTGCCACCCGTGATCCCAACTTGGCAACATTCCCAACAAGGAATGTGATCCATGAGTGAAGTGATGACGAGGATTAGCAGATGGAAGGGGTGGTTTGTTGAGAGTGACAATGAGGGAGAACATGGCATAGTATAAAGATCATGCTGAACGTGAATGCTGGGTGGTCCAGGGGAAGGGGGTACTGCAACAGTGCCGGGGTGGATATAACCGGAAAGACTGAGATGGTGGGTTAACTTATAGAACATCAAACAATATAGCACAGGAATAGGCCCTTTGGTCCACAATGTTTGCGCCGAACATGATGTTAACCAACTCTCATCTGCCTGCACATGATCCTTATCCATCCACTTTCAGCATATCCATGTGCCAATCAAACAGCCTCTTAAACACCACTATGTTGTCTCCTTCCACCACGTCCTGTGGGAGCGCGTTCCAGGCACCCACCACTCTCTGTGTAAAAAAACTTGCCCGACACATCTCCTTTAAACTTTGCCTCTCTCACTTTAAATCTTTGCCCTCTAGTCCTTGGTATATCCATCCTAAGAGAAAGGTTCTAACTGTCCACAGTTATAAACGGTTTAATCAGCAAGATGATGCAGTATTGTAATAGGGAAATAGGAGCACCTATTTTGCTGCTGACCCTAGCAACCTCCGGATGCACTGCTGAGTTTCAGGCAGCTTCTTTCCTCTCCAGCTTGGAATATAATGTCCCTGCATTGCTGGGTGGCTGCCAGAATGACACTCAGCATTGAGTCACTGAACCAGTTTATATCGTGCTTGCCTGGTCTTGTGTTCAGCTCCGTAATCTGTCGATTGTCATGTTTGGACCATCCCCTTAAAAAGTGGGTCTGAGAGCAGAACCGTGCGCATCATCACTGTGCCCAATTGCACTCATTAACTGAGACCTGGGAACAATAAATGAATGACGTGGCTGAATCAGAAAGCCATGACAAACACACTGCTGAAATGTTCTCGCTTCCTTACCGATGCAGGACCTTCCCCCCATTGTGCCAAAGCATAAAACCCAGGCAATTATTATTTAGTAAACACTGATTGACCAGTAAATCGGTAGCAGATGTGAGGACTAATGGCCGGTTCTCACGGTGCGACCTGACGCAAGATGTCACAAGAGTGAAGTGGTCGTGGTCCAGCACGAGTTCCGCACGATATAACGGGGGGTAGATAAAGAGTTCCCACGGTACTCGGCAATTCTGTCATTTGTGCGAGTGACTTGTCCGTCTCCCGATCTTTCCCGTTAATCGTGAATGAACATCGTGGACTGTTGTGTAGTTAATCACGTGGCACAAATGCTGTCACTTTTTTTCACACACTTTATAAATATCCTCCGTTCGTAGAATTGGCTCATTTGCAGACATGCCTATACAAAGTTGGTTCGAGTACAGGCTGGTTGTTATTTTCATTGACGTGCTGTATGCATTAGCGCAACATGTGCATCGAAAACGCTTGCGTGAAGGCAGAAGGGTGAGATTAATTAAAAAGAGAATTAAGAGGAAGTCTCACTGGGTTAAGCCCATGTTTCAACGGAGACCTCAATTTGGACAATATGAGCAACTGCTTAATGTGCTGTGCGAAGAGGATAAGAGTGCATTCAAAAACTTTGTCAGAATTTCAGCCGAGCTCTTTAATGAGTTAAAGAATAATTTGGGACCTCTGCTTAAGAAGACTGACTGTAATGAGAAAGGCACTGGAACCAGGGTTGCGCATAGCAATCACCCTCCGCTACTTGGCCTCAGGCGATTCTTATAAAAGTCTGTCTTACAACTTTCTTGTCGCCACCAACAGCATCTGTGGTATTGTCCGAGAAACCTGTGAGGCGATCATCCAATTTTATTCAGCTGAAGTGATGGAATGCCCCAGTACACCAGATGCGTGGAAGAGAGTTGCACTGGGGTTTGAAAACAGGTGGAACTTTGCTCACACATGTGGGGCTTTGGATGGCAAGCATGTGGCAATTCGTAAACCACCCGGAGGTGGCTCAAATTATTTCAATTACAAGAAATTCCACTCAATTGTACTCATGGCGGTGGTTGATTATAACTACAACTTCCTGTATGTGGATGTGGGCACACCTGGAAGTGTTGGTGATGGCCGTATTTGGAAAGAAACCTGGCTTGGAAAGAAAATGGAAGGTGGAACAGCAGGCATGCCTGATCCAGAACCTCTGTCAGGAGAAGACAGCCCGGACATCCCATATGCGATGGTTGCTGATGAAGCCTTTGCACTACGGATCTGGATTATGAAGCCATATCCACAGAGGAATCTAACTAGGGAACAGAGGATCTTCAATTACAGGCTGTCAAGGGCCAGGAGGGTAGTAGAAAATTATTTTGGCATCTTGGCAAACATATTTAGATGCTTGCTCAAGACAATGGAGCAGAGGCCCAAGAATGTGGAGAGTATAGTATATGCAGCATGTGTTCTGCACAACCTGATCCGAATGAGAGGTGCAGCTGCTGGATCAGCAACATCCATCCAGGACGGTGACATAGTGGACAGTGACACAGGGGAAGTAACACTAGGTGCTTGGAGAAGTGGTGCGAACAAGTTGAAAATGGTCTCACTGCAGCGTTTGAAAGGTAACTCGGGCACATCCAGTGTGAAAGAGCAAAGAGACCATCTCTGCGCTTACTACAATTCACAATTGGGGAGTGTGCCGTGGCAGGACAGCTATATTGATGGGTAGCCGACCACAGGAACACTACTGCATGTTATAAGCTGACTTCCTAGTGTTGTCCTCTGAAAAGTGCTTCCTATAAGATGTTCGTCCGCAAAACCTGCCGTTTAGAACATTGCATTATCCCTTTAAATGCCTGAGTTCACACTTGTAGCGGAGGTTGATGGATATAATGTGTTTTAAATAATCTCGCGTGCCTCATTTGTTGTATTTTGTGTTTGCGAGGCCCTTTTACAGACAAATGTTTTGTGTGATGCATCTCCTCTCACTATGTGACAGAATTTGTATTCTTATATTGTAAAATAGGAATAAAGACTTTGTATCACATTTACCGTGCTGATTGTCTTATTTCATTTTCTACCAAGAGGTGAAGAACACGTTTAAATAGCTAAACATTTCAGGGTCCTGCACACTCAAAAATGTAAATGAGTGAAAATGTGATTATATCACCTCCATTAAGGTATTTTGTGTTTCAGCATGAGAGGGATTATAACATTAGAGACATTCATCTTGTAGTGATGTATTAATGACGATTTGCAGACATCAAGCTGATAGTAAAAAATAAATTTATTTAGCAGTGAGGTAAACAAGCAATGACAATCAAAATGCTGAGGTAAAAGCTTTATCACACTTCAGGATATAATAAAATGTGGAGCCACCAACATGAGCATCACATCACAACTCACATGAGCACCCGGGATACTCCGCAGCCTTCGTCTCCAGCAGGTTGCGCTTTCTCTCCCTATTTCTATAATCCTCTCTGGATTTGTCATAGAGAATCTCATTGCATTGGTACCACTCCACCAGTTCCCCCTCTTGTTCCCTGTTGAAGTTATATGGCCTTACCTTCTGCCATCTTCCCTTTATGTTATCGTCTGCTGAGGCTATTGGGGAGGCAACAGCTACTGAGGAGGCAATCTCAAATCCACCTTGATCACCCTCTCCCTGCTCCAAGGAGCCCACAGGCAGTGGTATCTCTGGCATCTCCTCTTGCCTCTCCAACTGTCTCTCTTGCTGAGTCTCCTCCTCATTTACCTGCATGGCTAAAAACTTTCTGACTTTCTTTGACCCCTTTCTTTGCGCTTTTCTGAGAGGCATCTCTGCAAGTCTTACTGTGAAAAAGATTCTCAAACAATGACAATTAGGTGGGATGTCCTCGATGGACACATGGTCCATTGGCGATATTGAGACCACCTTTTTTACTCACCTTATGTCCCCTCTGTCAAGCTTCCGGGTTTACCGTTCGCAGGAGTTCCCACGGTACCCGCAAGAGTCATTACGGATATCGCACGGATATCGCACTGGCATCTGCGTTCATACAATGTTGCAACGCTGCTCAAGTCACTCTTGGAGAAATTCAAAAATTTTTGTATTTTCTCCCGACCTTACAAAGTTACACGACTACCTGCCGTTAGCGCCACGGAGGTCCTCGGTGGTCCACGAATGCCGCACTGCTATCGCAGAAGGTTCCCACGATGTTAAACTCTTGTTAAGTCTTGCTTCAGGTCGCACCGTGAGAACCCTTTAACTTTTATGGACAAAACAGCTTGATGCCCAGGGATGGAATACAAGAACCACATTGTTTACAGTACTCTTCCTTGTCCTGCTCCACTGTGGTAAACATGCCAAGACCACCAGGTGTGAGGCTTTGTTTGTTTGTTTATTATTGTCACGTGTACCGAGGTACAGTGCAAAACTCTTGATTGCATGCTTTCCTGACAAAAAAAGACTATATATGAATACAATCAAGCTGCCAACAGTGCAAAGATAAAGGTACAAAATTCAGTGCACAGATGTAACATTGAAGTCCGATAAAGTACAATTAAAGAAAGTTCAAAGATCTCCTATGAGGTAGATGGGAGGTCAGGACTGCTCTCGAATTGATGAGAGGACCATTCAGTTGCCTGATAACAGCTGGGCAGAAGCTGATCCTGAATTTAGGGATATGTGTTTTCAAATTTCTGTATCTTTTGCCTGATTGGAGAGAGGAGAAGGAGGAGTGACCAGAATGAGACTGGTCCTTAATTATGCTGCTATGCTGTCGAGGTAATGGGCAGTGTAGATGGAGTCGATGGAAGGGAAGCTGGTTTGTGTGACGATATGGGCTATGTCCACAACTCTGCAATTTTACTTCGGAGTCACGTGAGTGACTACGTGAAGAACCCGCTCAGCACGCATGCGCGACATTACATTCAGCAGAGCAACAGCGGCGCATCGGGAGTCAGGCACTCCCGCTACGGGGTGAAAGAACGGACCATCAGGTAAGCTCTGAGGTCGGGTTTTTCTTTCACAGGGAGCCTTCTGCTGTCAGGCAGAGAAGAAAGGCTCTAGAACAAACCTGTCCCCCGCTCGACTCCACGGAGGAGCGTTCCATCTGGGGGGGGGGGCAGCAACAAGGCGGTAGGACCGCTTACCCGGCGCTCCGCTATTCCCCGACACCACGCTGGAAGTAAAGCCACAGCAGAGGCGTCCGGCCGGTGGCTTCCGACTTGTCGGACGGGGACGTCTCTCCACCCGCACGGGGGGAAAGACAGCCGCCTGAACAGACCTGTCCCCCGCTCGACTCCACGGAGGAGCGTTCCATCTGGGGGGGGCAGCAACAAGGCGGTAGGACCGCTTACCCGGCGCTCTGCTATTCCCCGACACCGCGCCAAGCCCAGCCCGCTAGCGCCTGAGCAGCGGGCTGGAAGTAAAGCCACGGAAGAGGCGTCCGGCCGGTGGCTTCCGACTTGTCGGACGGGGACGTCTCTCCACCCGCCCGGGGGAGAGACAGCTGCATGAGCCGCATGGAGCGGCTCCTGGAGCAGGAGCTCCAGTGAGACGCGCTTGTGAGGGGCGCTCTCGCAGGGGGAGTTCAGGCACTCCCTCCACAGTGCCTTCTGCACTGTCCATTGCTTCCTCCTTACCCGAGGGTAGCTTTGGTGACCAGGACTGGGCTGGTCAAGAAGAGGGGACGATGGCTGAAGATCTCGGGAGTATGCAAGGGGTGCAGGAACAGGAAGAGCTGCTAGGTGTGGTGGACCACTACGTGGCAACCCCACGTGCAGGAGGCCGTTCAAGGCCCTACAGGAGAGGTGGTCAATGAGGCGTATACAGCTCCAGAGAACTGTGAGTCCCTTAAAGTGCCGGCTGTAAACAGCCAAAAGTGAGGTCACGTTGGGGCAAACATTCGGAACCAGGAGCTAAAACTGCAGTGGATCCTCAGGCTCCTGACGTCAGCCATCACATCGTCTGCTCGTTCCGTGGACCAATATGGAGATGACCACAACCTTCATAAACAAATCATAAGACCTGCCATAAAATCCTAAATTTGCGGGGTTGTGCAAAACCCCAGCCACTGAGCCAGACCCACTGCTCTTTGGCAAAAACCTCACAAAGCATATGAAGGATATGGAGAGGCCTTAACAAGCTTTCGGTCTCATGAGGGCAGGCCCCGGGACGAGCAAAACCAAAAACAATAAGCAGCAGCACCCCATCGCGTCCATCAGTCGACGTCTACCATATGGGACTGATGAAAGCTCGGGGTCCGCATTCTATCCCCGAAAGTCTTCTTTAGACCAGGGCCCAGCGCGGACCCCATGGAAAATGTGCCACCCCCCAACATCACCGCCACGTTAGACAACGTGCAACACTCGTTGGACCGGCAGGAAACTGAAGAATACCCACAACCATGGAGGTAGGTGGGTCTGGTTCCTACCAGCGTAGAGTAATACTAACAGGGGGGAGATTACACCTGTTTAAAGAAGCACGGGAGTCTATCACGAGTGATCAGTATATACTCAATGGCATTAGTGGATACAAATACAAATCATACTAGGAAAATTGCCACCAGTTCAACATTCGCCCCAGTGGGTATTTTCCCCTCTCCGTTAAAGAAACGAGAGGGACAAGCTGAACTGGTGAGACTAATTACAAAGGGTATCATGGGAAAACCTGAACCCTTGGAATTTGTATCAAATATATTCACTAAACCCAAAAAAGATGCTGGATGTCGCATAAATATGTTTGTTAAGTATATACATTTCAAAATGGAAAAGGTTGTTACTGCCAAACAACTAATTTCCAAAGGATACTTCATGGCAAGCATTGATCTTAAAGATGTTTAATTTTACATTCACAAGGATCATCGCAGATACCTGAAATTTACCTGGATGGGGCAGCTATAGCAGTTTAAGGCATTACCCAATGGGTTCACATCAGCCTAAGATTGTTCACCAAGATACTAAAACCAGCTCTGGCAATATTCAGAACACAAAAACATATTGTCATGGCATATCTTGATGATATCTTAAATGGTAGGCAAGACCATGGAATTGACTATGTTAGCTGTATCAGCTACCAAACAGTTATTCGAAACCCTGCGATTGTCTTACATCCAGATAAATCTAAGTTGAAGCCATCCACAATCATGGACTACTTGGGCTTCACAATTAATTCAGTCCACGTGACTGTAACATTGCCAAGAGACAAAATAGTTGAATTGGCACAATCATGCAACAATTTAATGGTCAACGAATTACCAACTATTCGACAAGTAACAGAGTAATTGGGAAAATGGTAGCAGCATTTCCGGCTACACAATTCGGACCTTTGCACTGTCAAAACTTACAAAGAACAAAGGTACAGGCACTAAAAACGACATACAGGTCATTATGATCGTGTCATGAAGTTACCCACTGAAGCAATATCAGAACTACATGGTGGGCAAAAAACGTTTGGCATAGTTTACAGCCCTATTTATCATCACTATGTTAGTTATCCAAACAGATGCCAGTGCTCAAGGCTGGGGAGCAAATAACGCTATATCCAGCACAGGTAATAGATGGACTAACCCAGAGTCATCATTACCACTTACACTGGGCATTAATTATCTAGAGATGGGTGACTTTTATGGTTTAAAGCATATGCACAAATATGCATCACTTGCATGTACGGTTACAAATAGATAAATACTACGGTGGTGGCCTACATTAACCATATGGATGGCATAAAATCGGTATCATGCGACAAGTTGGTCAACACAATTTGGCAATGGTGTGTCGAAAGATATATTTGGCTATCAGCAACTTACCTGCCAGTTAAGCTAAATACAGTGGCAGACACCAGGTCACGTAAATTTTATGACAACATCGAATGGATGTTAAAACCCCAAAAAATTTTGCAAAAGTTATCAAGCAATATGGCACGCCAGATATCAATTTATTTGCATCAAGGCTAAATCACCAGGTACCTATGTATGTCGCTTGGGAACCAGATCCTGAGGCAGCAGCGGTAGCTGCGTTCGCGCTGGATTGGGGAAATTCTTCTTCTATGCATTTCCTCCCTTCTGCCTCATCAGTCGGGGACTACGCACAATACAAATGGACTCTGCTTCAGGTATTTTGATAGTACCCGACTGGCCTACACAGCCATGGTTCCCAATACTCCATGACATGGTTGTTGAAACCCCGATGGTATTCCCCAGTGACCCAGAGTTATTAACACCCAGTGTCGGGCACAAGCCACCCGTGCCATGAAAAAATCAAATTCCTAGGTTGCAGATTCTGCACAAACCACTTCTGGGACTGCGATTATCATAACAAACCGTCGACACCATGTCAGCATCCCTCCGAACATCCACTAAAAATCAGCACTTGTCCAGCATCAAAAAATGGGAGAAGTACTGCTTGGATACAGGGACCACCTACTCAACCGCTACAGTTACCAACGTACTGGAATTCCTGGCAAACCTTCACCACGATGAAGGACTCAGCTACAGAGCCATCAACACAGCTAGAAGTGCCCTGCCTGTCTATTTAAAACCAGCTCCAGGACAACAGGCCATGGGGTCCCACCCGCTGGTGGTCAAACTAATCAAGGGTATTTACAACTCTAACCCCCTAGACTAAGGTACACCCATACATGGGATGTCAGTGTGGTCCTGACATACCTCAGGGGATGGCCACCAGACAGATCCCTCAACCAGGAACAATCTATGCTCAAAACACTCATGTTGATGGCACTTGTATCTGCACAGAGGGTCCAGTCACTACACCTATTGCGACTGGACACCATGCTCACAGCTCCAGACCAGATCTCTGTCGTTATCCAGGGAACGGTCAAACAGAGCAGACCAGGAACACCTAATCCAGTCGTGGAATTCCGGGCTTACCCGCCAGAACCACGGTTATGTGCCATGACCCTACTATCCTACATAGACACAACCAAAATATTTGAGGGAGATGAAAAGCCTTGTGGGTCAGTCATAAAAAACCTTATGATCGGGTGACGAGCCAAACCATTTCGAGATGGCTCAAGCAGGTGCTAAAAGCTGCTGGGATAAAAACTAACATGTACAAATTTCATTCCACCAGGGCAGCATCCACGTCGACGGCTAAAAGAATGGACGTGCCTATAGACCACATCCTGGCTACAGCAGGATGGTCGGGGGAAAGACCGTTCAGAAATTTTATAATAAGTCGTTGGCAGAACCTGTTTTATTTGCAGGAAAGATTTTACAGACTGCAAATATTTAATTTAAGCCCAGGGGAGCAATTTAATTTCTTTGTTGTTATTGTTAAAAAATACCATTGTGTTTTTCTACAAACAGATTAATTGGTTGATTACGATAACACACTTCCTCCCTCAAGGACTTCGGCAGTGCGTGAAATAATACCTGTTACACGGTTTGAAATCACAGAGCTTTGAAGTCTTCACGTAGTCACTCACGTGACTCTGAAGTAAAATAGTAAGATTAAACGAGAACTTACCAGTTTGAGGTTTGATCTGAATTTTATGAGGAAGTACGATGAGGGATTACGTGCCCTCCGCTCCCACCCTCATTAATATGGGTCAATATGTTAAACTGATGTCGCCTTTTCTTTACTATGTTTACTTCAATAACTGTGTCTATCTGTGATTCCACACCGCTGCTTTGAAGTATGCCGCGCATGCGTGCTGAGCGGGTTCTTCACGTAATCCCTCATCGTAAATCCTCATAAAATACAGATCAAACTTCAAACTGGTAAGTTCTCGTTTAATCTTACTATTTTGTGTGGTAGACCTTAGAGATACAGTGCAGAAACAGGCGCTTTGGCCCACGGAGACAGCACCGACCAGCCATCACACCATTCACTAGCATAATCCTAGACACTGCCGCATCTGTAGACATTGATGAGGGTTGTTGGTTACATGCAGCACTTCCTGTGCCTACTAAGGAAGTAGAGGCGTTGGGGTGCTTTCTTGGCCATTGCTTCGACATAGCTGGTCCAGGACAAATTGTTGGTAATATTTATTCCTAGGATCTATCCCAATATTTAAGAACTTGACAACTTGAATTCTCCGACCATCTCTGCTTAAATGTCATCAATGTATACTAGGGTATGCTTATTGCTTCACATCACTATTTCCTTTGTCTCATTGATATTGAGGGAATGGTTGCTGTCTTTGCACTAAGTTACTAAGTTCTCAGTCTCCATTCTGTACACCATCTTGTCATTATTCGATATCTGGCCCACTACAGTGGTGTCATCTGAAAACTTTGCATAATTGTGGGTGTATAATGGGCCTGTCCCACTTACGCGACTTTTGCGGCGACTGCCAGCACCCGTCATAGGTCTTTACAGGTCGCCGAAAATGTTCAACATGTTGAAAATCCAGCGGCGACCAGAACAAGGTATGACTCTTTGGGCGACTACTTATGACCATACAGGTTTCACCCCGCGACATGTCGCCCGGGTGTCGCCTGTATGGTCGTGAGTAGTCTCCTCAGTCGCCCAAAGAGTCGTAGAGTCTTTCTGGTCGCCGCTGGATTTTCAACACGTTGAACATTTTTGATGACCTGCAACGACCTATGACGGTTGCCAGTAGTCGCCGAAAAGGTCGCGTAAGTGGGACAGGCCCATTAGAAGTATAGTAGGGGACTGAGAATGCATCATTGTGCAGCACCGGTTGAGAATTATCGTGGAGGATGATTTGTCACCTATCCTCACTGATTGTGGTCTCTGGGTCAGGAAGTTGAGCATCCAATTGCAGAGGAAGTGCTGACACCAAGTTCCACCAGTTTGTTGATTAAGTATCTGCATACACCAGGTGATATTTTGGCTTCATTTGCAATATATCAATGGATCTGTCGGTACATTAGCTTAAACGTGTAGGTGATGTAACCAGCAGAAGTAGAGGTCTTCCACTTGGATCCAATAAATCCCATTACATGCAGAGGTGGTATCTATCACATTTAAGAATGACATGACTGCAACATCATGTATTATTAAGAGATTACAAAGCAATTGTCACTTGCAGTTCAAAGATGTTTCAGATGTTCAGATGCGTTCGGGGGAACTATTTCACACAAAGTATGGTGGTGTTGGAACGAGCTGCCAGAGGAGTACTTGAGGCAGGGACTTTCCAAACATTTAAGAAACAGTAGACAGGACAGGATTGGAAAGATATGGGCCAAACTAAGGCAGGTGAGACTAGTGTAGCTGGGACATGTTGGATGGTGTAAGTGTTGGGCTGAAGGGCCTGATTCCATGCTGTATCACTCTAAAACACTAAAACACTAAGTAGATACATAGATACATAGACAATAGGTGCAGTAGTCGGCCATTCGGCCCTTCTAGCCAACACCGCCATTCAATGTGATCATGGCTGATCATCCACAATCAGAACCCCGTTCCTGCCTTCTTCCCATACCCCTTGATTCCACTAGCCCTAAGAGCTCCATCTGACTCTCTTTTGAATGCATCCAGTGAATTGGCCTTAACTGCTTTCTGAAGCAGAGAATTCCACAAATTCACAACTCTCTGTGTGAGAAAGCTTTTCCTCATCTCAGTTCTGAATGGCCTACCCCTTATTCTTAAACTGTGACTCCTGGTTCTCGACTCCCCCAACATCGGGAACATGTTTCCTGCATCTAGCATGTCCAATCCCTTAATAATGTTAGATGTTTCTATAAGATCGCATCTCATCCTTCTAAATTCCTGTGAATACAAGCCCAGTAGCTCCATTTTTTCATCATATGACTGTCCCGCCTTCCCAGGAATTAACCTCGTGAACTTACGCTGCACTCCCTCAATAGCAAGAATGTCCTTCCTCAAATTAGGAGACCAAAACTGCACACAATACTCCAGGTGTGGTATCAGAAGGACCTCTTTGATCCCAAACTCACTTGTCTTGTTATGAAGGCCAACATGCCATGAGCTTTCTTCACTGCCTGTTGTACCTACATGCTTACTTTCAGTGACCGATGTACTATGACAACCAGGTCTCATTGTACTTCCCCTTTTCCTAACTGACACCATTCATATAATAATCTGCCTTCCAGTTCTTGCCACCAAAGTGGATAACCTCACATTTATCCAGATTATATTGCATCTGCCATGCATGTGTCCACTCATCCAGCCTGTCCAAATCACCCTGCATCCTCATAGCATCCTCTTCATAGTTCACACTGCCACCCAGCTTTGTCATCTGCAAATTTGCTAATGTTACTTTTAATTCCTTCGTCTAAATCGTTGATGTATATTGTTGTAATGTATTCATGCATATTCATTATATGCTAATGAGTTGGTCTTGTATATAAGTAGGGAATGTTGGGTAATAAATCTCTCTTGTGATCCAGCCAGCCTGCGTGTAAGTTATTGTTCATTCTACTGTCCGGAATATAACAAAATTGGCGACGAGGATGGGATAGAGTTTGTGAACTCATCCTTTAAATACAGTGCAGGACTGTTTTACAACACGCAGGATTGTTTAACAGTTTAAACAGTCAATACGGAGTTGTGTCGCAGTTGTTTGCGAGCTGGACATGAGAGGCCTGCAGATCCTTCTAGGCAGGGGGCTGTAGTAAAACAGCAGCTGGATAAATTGGCAAGAGTTTGTCAGGCTATCTCTATGTTGTGTCTACGTGGCAAGATGTCGTCCTTGGGAGTGTACAAGATTATTGACTGAGTTTTCTTTGTCGAATACCTCAAGCTGAATAGTCTTCGTACAGCTAAGTTTGAGGTGAATTGTTACACCAGAACAGACAGTAATTTGGCGTTTTGAACGGACCTTTTATTTAATTTTTAAAAAAAAAAGAGAACGACACGATGGCAGCGTCCACAGGCTACATTGGGAACCTTGGAACTTTTGACAAGAGTAGAGAGCCATTCAGCTCCTTCATGGAGAGAGCAAACATGTTTTTCACGGCAAACAATATATTAGAGATTAGTGGTGAAGGAGAGATAGTGGCTGAAACAAATAAGGCTGTTTGCGAACGCATGAAAGCAATTCTGCTCACGGAGATCGATCCTGAAGTGTACGGCACACTTGTGAATCTCCTTGCACCCTTAAAGGCAAAAGACGTGCCATTCAATGACATTATAAATAGGTTGGAGGAGCACTTCAACCCAAAGCCTCTGGAAATTACAGAAAGCTATAAATTTGGCACTAGAAACCAGAAGCAGAATGAGACAATCAATGAGTACATTGTTGCCTTGAAAAACTTAAGTTTACACTGTAACTTTGGAACATTTATTGGACGAGCACTACGAGACAGATTTGTTTGTGGTCTAGTGGATGAACGAATTCAGTCCAAACTGATGAACACTCCAGATCTCACATTCGAGAAAGCATGCAAGATTGCTACCACAATAGAGATGGCATCAAAGATTGCTCGCGAGTTTCGTCCACCACGGACTGCAGTGGCTGTTTACAGTCACAAGGCAGTGCCTATGGCCAAACCAAGAGGCGCTAAACCAAAACCAAAGTATGGCGGGGAGCCACGTTTAGCCAGTTGTTATCGTTGCAACGGTAATCACTCATCCCAATTTTGTCAGTTCAAAATGGCCAAGTGCTATAACTGCCAGAAGAAAGGCCATATCGCCTCAGCATGTCGGGCCAAGCATAAAACAGGAAACCAACAATCTGCGGGAATCAAGCAACAACACCGAAGAGGAGTTCACAACTTGGAGGTGAACCCAGATGGAAATGAACTTGGGTTGTACACCATTTATGCAACCAACATCAATAAGCCTACAACCAGCCAAGGCAAGGACTTTCGAACTAAACTATTGATTAATAAACAGTTAATCGATATGTGTATTGACACGGCAGCAGATTGTTCGGTCATGAGCAAAGACCTGTACGAAACAAAGTTCCCACAGATACCATTGTTTGAGAGTAAGGTCAAGCTGAGAACCTACTCGGGCGAAGTTTTGGAGACTTGTGGACAAATGAACTGTAAAGTTCAGCATAATGGTCAGTCAGTAACATTGCCCATCATAGTGGCCAGCTACAGAAATAAACCAACCCTCCTTGGAAAGGATTGGCTGAAAAGAATAGAATTAGACTGGAAGAACATTTTCAGCATCAATTTGTCCAAATCACATCTTGAAAAAGTCATAAGGAAACATGCAAACATTTTTGCTGACAGTGACACGGGAATAACAAGGTACTCTGCACACATTCGACTTAAGCAAGATGTGAGGCCTGTGTATTGTCGACCAAGACCTGTACCATATGCACTAAAGCAACAAGTGGAGGTAGAACTTGACAGATTAGAGCGTAATGGAGTACTTGTGAAGAAAGACCAGAGTAACTGGGCAACGCCAATTGTGGCCGTACCCAAGGCTGATAAAACTGTTTGACTATGTGGTGATTACAAAGTCACAATCAACCAAGCCGTTGATGACGAACAATATCCGTTACCAACCTCACAAGATCTATACGCAGAACTTAGCGGAGCAAGAGTCTTCACTAAACTGGATTTGTCTCACGCTTACGCCCAACTCAATGTTGACAAGGAAAGTCAGCAGTACTTGACTATCAACACACATAAGGGCTTGTATTCATATACAAAGCTGCCCTATGGTGTGAAATCATCCCCAAAAATGTTTCAGTCTGTCATGGATCAAATATTACAAGGCATTCCGCACTGTGTGTGCAACCAGGATGACCTATTGATATTCACGGAAGGCATGGTAGAACATCTGGAAATCCTAGAGCAAGTTCTCATAAGACTGAACTGCCACAATGTCAAACTGCGTCAAAGTAAATGTGCATTTGCACAGTCAGAGGTGATCTACCTTGGACTCAAGGTAGACGCCAACGGACTTCGCCCAGTGAAAGCGAAAGTTGAAGCAATTGTGAATGCTCCAAAACCCAACAATGTGTCAGAGCTACGATAATTCCTTGGGATGGTGCAGTTCTATGCACGATTCCTTCCAGATTTAGCAACTGTGCTAAAGCCACTACATCATCTGCTACAAAAAGACGTGAAATGGACGTGGGGAAAGGAACAGCAACGTGCATTTGACATCTGCAAGGAAAACTTGACAAGTGACAAACTTCTTGTTCACTATGATACGACACGTGAGATGAAACTAGCTTGTGATGCTTCAAGTTATGGTGTAGGTGCAGTGATCTCCCACGTAATGAATGATGGACAGGGAAAGCCTATTGCTTTTGCATCCCGCACCCTGTCATCGAGTGAACGCAACTATGAGCAGATAGAAAAGGAAGCACTCAGCATCGTGTTCGGAATCAAGAAATTCCATCAGTTTCTTCTCGGCAGACCATTCACCCTGGTAACTGATCACAAGCCACTATTAGTGATACTGGGTCCCAAGTCAGCTATACCTTCCATGGCGGCATCAAGGATGCAGCGCTGGGCAATTTTGCTGTCCCAGTATGACTACAAGGTGGAGTACAGGAGCTCCAAGTGCAACGTAGCTGCAGATGCGTTGTACCGGTTGCCCCATGAGAACTCTGACGTGGGAAGCGAGAACTCAATCTACACAATGCAAGTGGTAGCTGAGGACTTTCCAGTGACTGCAACAGAAATTGCAGCAGAAACAAAGAAAGACAATGTGCTGAAGTGGGTTTATGAACAGACATTGAATGGTTGGACTGAAATTGATAGTGGATTGAACTCAGTTCTGAACTCAGAGCTGAAGCCTTTCCATAATCGACGCCATGAATTATCATGTGAGCAGGGATGCGTTAAATGGGGTTACAGAGTGGTTGTACCAGAGTCTTTGAGAAACAAAATTATGAACGAACTTCATGCCGAACATCCTGGCATAGTAAGCATGAAATCAATTGCCAGAAGTTTTGTGTATTGGCCTGGTATTGACAGTGACATTGAGTCACTGGTGAGCAAATGTAGCGTCTGCCAAAATTGCCGGAGTAAACCATCAAAAACACCACTGCAACCCTGGTCATGGCCAAGTAGACCTTTTCAGAGAGTTCATGTAGATTTTTGCGAAAAGGGTAATGATCACTTTCTGGTGCTGGTAGATAGTAATTCCAAATGGATTGAGGTTAAACATATGGGGTCAAGCACTACTACTGAGCGTACCATAGATGAGTTGAGATCAATTTTTGCATGCCATGGTTTACCGGAAGAACTTGTTTCTGACAACGGGCCTCAGTTTCGTTCAGAACAGTTCAAAGAGTTCATGCAGCGGAATGGTGTAAAACACACACTTGTTCCCCCATACCATCCAGCCTCTAACGGGGCGGCGGAAAGGTCTGTTAGAGTTGTCAAAGACGCTCTCAAGAAACAGGTTTTGCAGGGTAGTTCAAAGCTCAGCATGAAACATCGTTTGGCTAGTTTCTTGCTGAAGTACAGAACCACACCACACACAACAACAGGTTACTCACCTGCAGAACTGTAGATGAAGAGAAGGCTAAGAATACGCCTAAGTCTAGTTCAACCCAATTTGGCTTTGAGAGTTGAACAAAAACAATTAAGTCAAAA
Organism: Amblyraja radiata; assembly: GCF_010909765.2. Classification (NCBI taxonomy): domain Eukaryota; kingdom Metazoa; phylum Chordata; class Chondrichthyes; order Rajiformes; family Rajidae; genus Amblyraja; species Amblyraja radiata. The sequence goes on along the minus strand of NC_045982.1, from coordinate 23,247,899 downwards.
ACGTCACTTCGACTCCCACAAAAAGGAGAGGTACTTCAAGCCAGATGAGCAGGTTCGTGTTCTCAGTCCTCCCAACAAGTCCAGTAGAGACAAATGGGACATTGGGAAAATAGTGGAAGTGTGTGGAACAAAAAGATACTTAGTTGAAGTTGGAGATAGGATCAAAAGTGTTCATGTTGATCAAATGATTCCAGCCAAAGATTAACCAAAAACTGAACATGGAGTCCTAATCCCTGAGTCTTTATCAGAAAGTGAGTTGGAAGAGCCAACTGTGATTGAAATACAAAGTTCAGTTAGTACAGACAAAGAAACAGATTCCTCTAGTCAAAGTCAGAGTACTAAAACAGAGCCAAACAAGTCTACAGTTGAGTCAACACCTAAACCTGTTACACCTGTTACTGTTAGACGATCAGGCAGGATCCGTAAACCAGTAGTCAGATTAGGTTTTTAAGTTAAGTAACTCACTGTCTAGGTAGAATGAAAATGTGTAAATATGTAAAATAAATATATTGTGTTATCATTTAAAATTGAATGAAAACTGGTTTAAATCAAGTATCATAACAAGAAAATTGTAACTGTGTACTTAGATTTAATACTTAAAAAAGGAGAGCAGTGTAATGTATTCATGCATATTCATTATATGCTCATGAGTTGGTCTTGTATATAAGTAGGGAATGTTGGGTAATAAATCTCTCTTGTGATCCAGCCAGCCTGCGTGTAAGTTATTGTTCATTCTACTGTCCGGAATATAACAATTGTAAATATACTCACATTTTAATCTTTAAAAATATTACAACGGCACCCCCACTTGCCGTTAGCAGCGTATGACATCACAATGGGATCACATTTACATTTAAAAAAATTACTGTTCCCCTTAAAAGCCCGCTTGACACAGACACGGACACAGACACGGACACAGACACGGACACAGACACGGACACAGACACGGACACAGACACGGACACAGACACGGACTGGGCCCTGAGTGCAGCTCTGGGCCCTGGGCTGGGGTTCGTACCTGTGCGGGATTCGAGGGCTGCTGCTCCGGTCCTGCGGGGAGGCTTCTCCCTCTCCCTCCCGCCCCCCCCCAGACCACACTCCAGACTCACTCCAGACCGCACCCTCAAAATGTGACTGACTGACTTTCAGTTATTTTTAAATCCGCACATGCGGATAACTGAATGTTTCCCCGCAGGTGCAGAATTTGAAATGAACACGGAGCTGAGGCTGGAGCGAGGCCTGAGGGCTGAGGGGGAAAGGAGGAGGATAGGAGAAGGAAGATGGGATGGTGGGGTAATAGAGGAGGGGGAGGGGGGAAGAGGAGGGAGAGGAGGGGGAAGGGGGTGAGTGGAGGAAGCAGAGAAGGGTTGGTAGAGAGTGGGGAGAGGGAGGATAATGTAGGAGGGGAATAGGGGACAGAAGAGGGAGAGTGAGATGCATTCACATTGATCTTATATTTTACAAGTTATTGCCATTTTACACTTTAAAACTGTCAGCTGCACTGCGCAGTTGGGGGCTATGGGTGACTGGTGGAATATTGCGTTGGAGGAACGGGTTGTGTTGGGGAAACAGGTGAGTGGTGGAATATTGCATTGGGGGAGTGGGGCCCAACGGGTCCTACTTGGTCCGGTATATATTACTAAAACTCTCAACTCTTTTGGTATTATGTCTGTGATTCTGTCTGTCTGTCTGTGTGTCTGTGATGTCCTGAATTACGCCAAAACTGTACACGATAGTGCTACAATTTTTGGCCCATCTTACTCACCACACACTCACCCACCCACACACCTACACACACACACACACACGCCCACTCACTCACTCACTCACTCACTCACTCACTCACTCACTCACTCACTCACTCACTCACTCACTCACTCACTCACTCACTCACTCACTCACTCACTCACTCACTCACTCACTCACCCACTCACTCACCCATTCACACCTGCAATGGACCGCAACTGTACTTCAGTCGACGCCAGATCCACATCCTCAACAAACCCTTCCTCGCCTATCTGGTCTCTACCAAGGATTCTAAGTTTGCCTGGTCCATCCACCGACAGTCCTTGACTCAACCGCCCGCCCGCAGGCCTGGAGCTCCACCGCTGTACCACGGCGTCGCCTGCATGGCCACCACAAGGCCGGGATGACCACCATGAGGCCGAGATGGCCACCACGAAGACCAGCACCAACATTCACCACCTCCCCGACCCTCACCGCCTTCCCAGCCAAACCCAGGCACAGACCACTGAAACTCCATGGCCGCCGACTTTCACCGCCTCCCTGAGACCACCACTGTTGTCGCCGACCTTCACTGTCTCCTTGGGGCCACCGATGCTGCTGTCGCCAACCCGTATCTCTACTTCAGCCCCCCCATGGGCCTCCACCAGCAACTCCGCTGACCCTCGCCACACCACCAGCCACCAATGGGCCGGAGCCGTCACCTCACCAGAGTTTCAGGTTCCGCACCAGTCCCACAACCTCCATGCTCCATGATGCAGACAGCACATGGTCTGACTCTGCTGGGTCCTTCCCAACCCCCCCCACAGGGAACCTCAATAGCGATGGGTCTTCCCCTTCCCCCTCTTTCAAGCAGGTTACCCCAACTAGTTAAAATTCCCGTTGAGTTTTTTTTTTTGCCTTAATTTTTTACAGAGGTGCCAGAGCGGCACTCCGGTGAGCTCCGGTGAGCTTCAGCAGCACTGCACCCCTGGGTACATTATTGGGCACAGGCCTCTAATCACAAAAAATAACTTACCATTCCTGCTTTTATCAAGTCAGTTTTATATTCAATTTATCAACTTGCCTTGGATCCCAAGGGCACTAACCTTTTGAACCATTTTCCCATGTTGGACATATCCAAGGCCTTCCTGCAATCCATGCAGACTATCTCAACTGCATCAATGTTATTTTTTCAAAAAATTCTAACAAATCAGTCAGATTGGATATCTTCCTCACAAAACCATGCTGACTATCTTTGATTTATTCCTGTCTTTTCAAGTGTAGATTACTCCTATCCGTCCAATTTTGTTCTAATGACTTTCCTATCACTGATAGAACCATCCCATCCATCAAGAAATGTTTCTGAATTTTCTGTCTCAAGTAAACAATCAGATATGGCAGTGCTTCCTTAATGACAAATACGAAAAGACAGATTAGAGGTCACATATCCAGCAATCAATAGCTAGTGCATCACTGATACCGAGAAAAACATTACCCCCAAACAGCAGGTAAGAATATTTGCCTCCAGTAACTTGATAGTTCTGACAATGAAATTCTATTACATTTGTAAGTTGTGCAAATTCGACGCACTCCAAACTTATTTAGAATTTCTATTTGATTCTGTATCCTTCTCATTTCCATTCTGACGTTAGTAGAATGTGATTCTGGATAGTGTGTTTGTCCTTTCATCAGTGTGAGTATTGACAGAAAATGCCACCAGCTGGTTTGTCCAGTAGTGCATCATGTCGTGTTCACAGAAGCATTTCTTGACCAGAGTTACTAAACGGTGACTGTTAAAGATGACAAAGCTTTTGGTTACCACTTCTCACCTCCATTGCCCATTACTGCTGAGGCAATTCACGTACTTCAACTCTTGTCATTGATATCAGCCATGCAAATTCCAACAGGATCTGCCAATCTATAATGTGCTCATGGAACCACATTCTCCATGAAATTATTTACCGACTTGACCACCACTACCTTCTACGGCAGATAATTCTACAGGTTTACTGCCATCTAGCATTCCTTGCTTTAATCTCAGTTGTAAATGACATAGAGGGGCCCTGAGGCTGTGGCCCTGCTTCAGGATTTCAGGATTCAAGATCCACCAGGAACATTCTTGAAGATAGAGGAATCAGGGGATATGGGGGAGAAGGCAGGAACGGGGTACTAATTGTGGATGATCAGCCATGACCGTATTGAATGGTGGTGCTGGCTCGAAGGGCCAAATGGCCTACTCCTGCACCTATTGTCTATTGTCTATTTACTCTGCAACACTCAGTCCCATGTCAGATTTGACATTGTAAAGAGAGGCCTTCCTAAACTCCAGCGAACCCATGCCTCATGCACCGTATCCTCATGCACAATTCCTGCCAGTCTAATGAATCTTTGCGGGACTCCCTCCACAGCAAGAACATCTTCCTCAAACAGGACCATAAGTACACTCAGAGCACTAGCTCAGAGCACCAGTTCAGATCACCAGCTCAGAGCACCAGCTCAGATCACCAGAGACCCTGAGACACAGTCCTCGCCTCAGTAATAATGCCCAAATGCATCACGTTACATTTGTCTGGATTAAACTCCTTCTGCCATTCCTCTGTCACTTCACCAACATATCAATATCACCCTGATGTCTAATTATCCTCCACACTATAAACGGCATCCTCGTGTCATCTGTGAACTTGCTGATCGTGCCTCCTACACCCACATCCAATTCGTGTATATTCAAAAATTAATAGATAGGCACATAAATAGACAAAGCAAAAAGGATACGAATGTCTTACAGGCAAATGGAATTAGTATAAAGTGGTTGGCATAGTCATGGTGACACACAGCACAAAAACAAGCCCTTTGGACCAACTCATACAGCCTAGCTGCCTATCTAAGATAATCCCATTTGTCTGCTTTTGGCCCAGATCACTCAGAACCTTTCCTTTCCTGTACCTTTCCATATGGCATTTAAATATTGTCATTGCATTCTCCTCTCTCACTTCGTACCATAACCCACCACCTGTGTGAAAAAGCTGCCCCTCAGGTCACCTTTAAATCTGTTCAAAGACATCTTCAATCTCTCACTTCTGCGAGAAAAGGTTATCTGGAGTCCCGATGCCCACGATGAGCATGGTAACCTGCCTCAATGACTATCATGCAGTAGCACTTACATCCACCACAATGAAATGCTCTGGAGGTTAGATGTGGCACTAGTCAGCTCCTGCCTCAGAAATGACCTGGATCTGCTTCACTTTGCCATTCTCCATGAGAGGTCAACAGCAGATGCTGTCTCACTGGGTCTCCACTCTACTCTGGGCACTCTATATAATAGGAGCACATACATCTGGATGCAGTTCATCCACTACAGCTCGGCATTCAACATCCCCTCCAAACTCCTCACCAACCTATAAAGACCTGGGCCTCTGTACCTCACTTTGCAACTGGATCCTTGACTTTCTCATCGGCAGTGCACCCTCAGTGCAGATCAGTAACAACATCTCCTCCCCACTCATCGTCAACACTGGTGCACCTCAAGGCTGGGTGTTTAGCCACTGCTCTCTCCTCTATACCTATGCTGTGTGGCTTAGCACAGATCCAATGCCATCTTCACCACTGTTCATGGCAAAATCACCAGTGGTGATGAGTCAGGTAACGGAGAGAGATAGCACACCTGGTTGAGTGGTGCCGGCCACAACAACAAGACCAAGGAACTAATCGTTGACGTTGGAAAGGTGAGGTCCAGAGACCACATTCCAATTTTCATTGGTGGGTCGCTGTAGAGAGATAGCAGCTTCAATTTCCTAGATCCTGGTTGACCAGTCCTGCGCCTAGAACATAGATAGAATCAAAAATAAGGCACTTTCTTAGAAGTTTAAAGAGATTCCTGTGCTGCATAATTATATGGCTCTGTGACTCTCAATCCACCTTGTTTTGTGTATAAAGTCCCCTGAAGGATTCTCTCATCTCTAATAATTATGTTCATACAGAGTCGTTAGGCTGAACATCCATATTTGGATGTCTGCAGAAGAATTATATATGGATAGTTTTCAACATTCTGCATATTTGTAAGTACTTTCCATTTGGAATTGGAAAATTATTGGCAGTGGAACTGCCGCAGACTCAGCATAACCGCTTTAGAATGTAAATTCCCCAGTAAATTAAAAGAAAATTATAATTCAAGGAGGACTACTGGAATAAAAAATAATGACATTTTAAACATACTGTAAGTACCTTGAGGATAGTATTTATGTTTCTCGTAGTGCAACTAATCACACAGATACCTCCCAGACATGATCTGAAGTTACAGTTTAGGTGATGGAGTATTTCACAGCACAATCAACACAATGCTTCAGGACAAGGTTGGTGTTGTGGAATAAATGTAGTCATTCTATCAGCTTGGGATGTAGAAATTAAGCTAGGATTTCGGAATGGGAGACGCAGAAATTGTATTAAAAGCATAACTGAAATTGATCTGCACAAGTTTCTGGTGTTAAAATGAGATCAGGAATTGTTCTAAGGTTTTGATAAGCTCTAAACAATTTGTGAAATTACTGTCTGGCTGGTGGGATGCTTCTCTGTTTCAGAAAAAGTGACGGTCACCATTTGTTTTTTGCACCACCAGATCCTCAAAGCAGCGACCTCCTGAAATAGCTCTTAAAGAATCAGACCACTATACATGTAGCACTCTTACAGCCATTGTTGGTAAGGAATTAACGCATGTGTAATTGGTGGGAGTGATGGGAGCATAGTCCTCTCAGGCATTCAGAAGAACCCAGACAGGCTGCTGAAGAGCAATGTGTTCAGGAAACAACCCTCTGGTACAGTTGATCTTCTACTGGGAAGGTAGTGGTGTGTGTCAGTGCATGATGCACTTTGAGGGAGCGTGCAATGCATCCAAGGGCCTGATACTCACTGCACCCTTCCCTCTCCCACCTGACACCATCTGCCATTCAATCCCTCCACCTAGATACACATATCGCTTGTTGGCCCTTGTTCCCACCCCCCCCCCACCTCTTCATCTCTTTATATGAGCTATTTCCCTACTCTCTCTACTCTCTCAGTCTAGATGAAGGGTCCCAAACCGAAACATTTCCCTCTACGGATTCTGCCTGACCTGCTGCGTTTCTCCAGCGGATAATTTTCTTTGCAACCCATATTGTGGTGGTGAAGGAAGGTAAAACTCCCCGGCGCATATACCCCCACACAGAGCAAGAAGCCTGCATGAGAACAACCCGCTGAGTGTATCCTGTGTACGTGCGGGTGATGTCTGACTGCACTGGTTCACACCGCACTGTGCAGATGCAAAGAACAAGAACAATTTGAAAAGCTGAACCTTTCTCAAATTTCATAATATTTATGGCTCAGCAAATTGGATTTTTTATTCTGGAGGTTATGTATTCCAAGCCCACTGCAGGGCTGACATTTTGGTGTGGAACACAGAGAGGCCTCGGCTGCCAGAGATGCTGACTTTGAAATGAGGTATTAAATGCAAACGCAACCTGCCCTTTAAAATAATTGTGAGGGATTTATTCAGGAAAGATCAGGTGAGCTCTACTCGGTATCGTGATCAATATCCATATGTCAATTAACTGAGTAAAGTTCTCACTCTCTCCATTTCATCTTTAAATTCATGGGTTCACAATTTGGCCATTTTGGCTCAGACACCCATACATCAAATTTAGCCTGACATGTGGATTTTGTGCCGACATTTCAACAACTAGTTCTGTCCAATTCTGACTAATTTCATCCAAGTAATTCTATCAACAAGGACTGGACGGCAACATGTCAGCTAGCAACGGCATGTGCCCCTCAGTTTGTGCCACTCCAACTTCTGTGCTGGTTTCAAATACTGAAGTCCACATTCAGCACAACACATACCTCCCTGCAACAAGAGTGAGGGATTTCAAAGGAGGAGGAGGATGCAAGAGGCACGTCTGAATGAGTAATATGCAGAGTTGTGGAAAGAGCAAGGCATGCCAGAGCCAGCGTAGACTTGATGGTCTCAATGGCTTCCAGGCCTGAGAAATATTCTGATTATAATTGGTGTTTGGAGGATCTTTAATTTTGAAAATGTGCTGCCATATTTCTTACACTGCAGCAGTGACTTCATTTTATAAGTACTTAATTCACCACCAAATGCCTTTTGCGGCATGTTTGACCCAAAAGGCAGATTGATCTCTAAAGTAAAATGAAGTGGGACCTAGAAGGAGGTGGCAATTTGGATTAAAAACTGTCCAGTGGGAGAACATGGAGTGTGGCAGGAAAGAAGATTTTTTTTCTGCCAGAAGGGACTGTCGGATTCTGAATGTTCATCAACAACCTCTGACACTGATGGCGGTTGCATGGTGATGAGGTGTGATGGGTCTTACTCTTGTTACAACACAACAGGTGCAACTCTGTGGGCAGGTCCGAAGGGTGAGGTGCACAACACCAGCAGGCCTCTGCAACATAGAACAGTACAGCAAGGGAACGGGCCCTTTGGCACACAATGTCTGTGGCGAACATGAGGCCAAGATAAACTGACCTCATCTGTCTATACATGATCCATATCCCTCTATTCCGTGCACTTCCATGTGTAAATCTAGAAGCCTTTCGTTCAAACCTTGTCTTTTTGAATGACAATAAAAGGCATTCTATTCTATTCTATTCTATTCTTTAAAACACCACAATCGGATCTGCCTCCACCACCACCCTTGGCAAAAGGTTTGGATTGTCTAACCCATCTATGCCTCTCATAACTTTATATCTCTATAATTATAAAACTCTGATCTTGGATGTGTGTGTGTGTGTTTGTGTATAATCAAATCTTCTCAAAAAAATGACGTGCTAATGGTAAGATTTTTACATATTCCGGTAGAGATTTATCCCGTGGATTCAGAAATCACCTTATCAGAAAGATTCATGCTTTATTCCTTGAGTTATTAATGAAAATGTTCACAAATCTGAAAAATCTTTGAAAAAAACCCGGCGTCTTTCACTGATGACGTCACAATGGGTCTGGGGTCTGGTCCATCTCGGGCCGGGTCCATCTCCCCGCTCCACCTCCTTTCCCCCCTCTACCTCTCCCCCTCCTCATCCCCTCCCCCTCCTCTCCCCCCTTCTCCCCCCTCCTCCTCTCCCCCCTCCTCCTCGTCTCCCCCCCTACTCCTCGCCCCCCCCTCCTCGCCCCTCCCCCCTTCTCCTCGCCGCCGTCCTCCTCTCCCCGCCTCCTCCTCACCCCCTCCTCCAACCTTCCCCTCCTCTCCTCTCCTCTCCTGGCCTCTCTCCTCTCTCCCCCCCTCTCCCTCCCCCCCTAACACCCCCCCATCTCCCTCTCTCCCCCCTCTCCTCCTCTCTCCCCGCTCTCTCTCCACCCCATCCTCTACCACCCTCCTCACCCCCCCTCCTCACCCCCACTCCTCTTCCCCCTCCACTATCCCCCTCCTCTCCCCCCCCTCCTCTCCCCCTTCCTCCCTCCTACTCCCCTGCCCTGGCCTCTCTCCTCTCTTACCCCCCTCTCCTCCCCCCCTCCCCCCCCCTCTCTCCCCCCTCTCTCTCCCCACTCTCTCTCCCCCACTCTCTCTCCCCTCTCTCTCACCCATCTCTCCCCCCCTATCTCCCCCCCCCCCTCTCCCCCCCCTCTCTTTCCTCTCTCCCCCCCCTCTCTCCCCACCTCCTCCTCGTCCCCCTTCCTCCTCGCCCCCCTCCTTTCTTCCCCCCTCCCCTCCTCCCAGCCTCTCTCTTCTCTCCCCCCTCCTTTCTTCCCCCCTCCCCTCCTCTCCCGGCCTCTCTCCTCTCTCCCCCCCTCTCTCTCCCCCCTCTCTCCCCCCTCTCTCCCCCCTCTCTCTCCCCACTCCAAATACATGCAACATCCGGCAATGTGGTGAATGAATGGAGGGGTGATGGAAGAAATGTTCCCTCTGGGGCCCAGGTCTGGCAGAGAGCGGAGTGTGCAGGAGGCATGCTGTTCATGCTGGGGGCCCCAGATACCCTGCAGAGATGCAGCCCGGTGTGACTAGCAGCAGGTTGTCGAGAATTTCTATGAGGATTGACTGAACGTTGGGGGAGTTGCAATACAGAGGGACGTTAATGAGATGGGGAGCTCCCTCATGCAGCACTGAGCAGCAACCTGTGAGATTTGGCAGAGGTCACCAGCCGCTAGGAATGAGCCCAAGGCTAGGATCCCAAGAGTGATCTTAACTCTGATCACCGTGGATAAAGCAGTCGAGATATACATGACTATGACCATCTGAGCTTGGTCTGGGAGCTGCTGCAGAGATCATCAATGGCTTCAAATTCCCTGGGATTCTTATCAATCTAAGCTGGTACTTTACACTGATGTGGTAATCAAGAAAATGCATTATCGTATTTATTTCCTTGGGTGTGTGAGAAGATGCGGCATGTCCACAAGAATTCTCCTAAACATCAACAGATGTGCGTTAGAAACTATTTTAACAGGATGTATCTGAGCCTGGTATGGCAAATGCTTCACTCTTGACCGCCTGAACCTGCAGAAAGTGGTGAATTCAGCCTAGTCCATCGCAGGCTTGTTACTTCCTTCCATCCAGTCCTTCTTCATAATGCATTGCATCAGGATGGCTGGAAGTATCATCAAGGATACCTCCAACCCTGGCTATCCCCTTTCTCTTGGTGTTTATTGTTATATGCACAAGTAGAGTCAGGTACAGGTACAATATAAAGCTTGTCTATCTGGAAGAAGGTACAGGAGCTTGAAAGCTTAGATGTCCAGACTTCAGAACAGTTTATTCCCCACTGCTATCAGGCACCTGAACCAGTCATCTCTTTCACATCGCCTTCCCAGAGATGTTGCCATGTACTACTGCTCTAAACTCCACCTTATTTGGTGATTCTACCACCACCGGGTGGCGCTAGCAATAGCTGCCTCGCCAACCGTCTGTCTGTCCCTTTCTTCTTTGTTGTTTTTTTAGTATGTGCTAAATGTATGTTTTTAGTGTTCTTAAGCTTATTTTATGTGGGGGTGGGGGAGTGGGTTGGGGGAAACTTGTTCTAATCTCTTACCTCGACGGAGATACGATTTTTTTCCATATCGTATCTCCGTCCGTACTGCGGCCTAACATCGCGGCCTTTGCTGGAGACCGACTTCGAGAGCTGCATCGCGAGTGCTTGCGGACTTACCATTGTGGAGCCCACAATCCCTTTGCCAGGGATCGACCTCTGAGCTCTACCGCGGGTGCCTGCGGACTTTAACATCGTGGAGCTCACGGTCTCTGCTTAAAGACCGACATCGGGAACTCCAAGCCGCAGGAGATTTGACCGCCCCGATCGGGGGAGCTTCGATCGTTCTGATGCGGAAGCTCTGACTGCCCCGACCTGGGGGCTTCAACCGCCAGCTGTGGGAGCTTCGATCACCCTGGCAGATGGTTCGACTGCCCCGACCGTGGAAAAAATGAGGGAAGAAGATTAGACTTTATTGCCTTCCATCACAGTGAGGAATGTGGGGAATCCACTGTGATGGATGTTTATTTTAACTTTTATGTAGTTGTGTGTCTTGTTGCTTTTTTGGTATGGCTGTATGGTAATTTGCATATCACTATACCTTAATTGCTACAAACGACAATAAAACTCCTTTGAAACCTTCGAAATTGCACTTTAGTTTTTGTTTGCTCTGCTTCAGAGTCATTGATTATGTCATGTTTTATTTATCATCCCTGTGTATACTGCTTATTCTGTTAGCCTCGTGTGAATGAAGAATTTCAATGCACCCTGCAGTGTATGACAAGAAACCAATCAGAATCTGAACCGATCGATACACCTGTCTAAAATTTGAGCCCTGCAGGTAGAAAATTCACACTGGGTAGTGTCAATGGTCATTCTAGTCCCTTCCAATTAAAGCTTAATAATATTGTTACAACTGTTTGAAAGTTACATTTTTTAGTTTGATTTCCCTAGCTCTCAATACATTATCTGCATGTACTTCAGCTCAGCATGTTTAGCACTCTTATGCCTGAAGTGGGTTAAGATTATTGACCTATTATTTTGCAAGTCTATTATTAATGTTTAGAGCCAATGTGAGTTTGTGCACCAGCCTCTTAAAAAAAAACAATTGATCAAAGGTAGTTCGCCTCCTTTGTTTTGTCTTCAAATCTGCCAGATGCTCCTTAAAATCCACATTTATTTAACTATGCTATTGAGATTTCTCTGGAGCCTTGCAGCTTTTGACTTATTACTTAAAAAGAATCCCAACAGCACGAATAGTTGTGATTAGAATAGTTTGTGAACACATTAATTCTCCCACCAGAGTTAGTGGTGCAAGTAATCATACAAAACCTCCTCTGCCTATGATTATTGTTCACATACTTTACTGGTGCTCTACCTGCCTTTGAGCGGGGGAAACAAGAGCTTGCTACCCATGGATCCTCCTTTGTAATCTCATCATTGCTGAGAGTTTTCTTTTTTATTTCTCTTCTCCCAAATGTGTTGTCTTATTTTGTTCCATTCAAAATTTCCTTTCATTTTTATTTATGTTATTTTCAATATATTTCCTATTACTTTATAGGATTGAGTCCCAGCTGTATAACACTTTGGACAGGCTACATTTGGAGTAGTATATGCAGTCCAGGTCGCTCCATTCAGGAGGAGGCTTTGGAGAGGGTGCTGAACTGGTTTACCAGAATGTTGCCTGGATTGAGGATGCTATCTCCGGACCGTCGAGAGTTGAGAGGAGACCCGATAGAAATAGCTAGGGTACACGGTCAGAACCTTGTTCCCAGGGTGGAAATTCCAAAAACTAGAGAATTAAGCTTTAAAATGAGAGGGGCAAAGTTTAAAAGAGATGTGTGGGGCAAGATTTTTCATAAAGGATGTTGGGTGCTTGGAACGTGCCAGAGCTGGTGGTGGAGGCAGATACAATAGGAAACATTTAGATAGATCCATGGATATGCAGAGAATGGAGGGGTGTGGATCGCATGCAGGTAGAGGAGATTAGTTTAACATGCAACATGTTTTGTATTGAAATTGCAGACTGAAGGGCCTGTTCCCGTACTGTGCAATCCTATGTTCAATGTTCTTCTTCCTATTTATCTATCTATCACTGTAGCAAAATAAACTAGAAAATAGGTAATATTTGAATACTTCACCAGTCCAGGCAGCACATAAAGGGAGAAATTGAGTCATTTTATTCAGAATTTTATTGAACTTTCATTTTACTTTTTATGAATTTTGGCAGACGATATCATCTTGAAATCTCCAGCTCACTTCTCGGCACCATAGATGCTGTTCAAATTGCTGAGTATTCTATCACTTTCAGGTATTGCGGCAGTCTCAGAATTTTGATTAGTTGAGCGGTTGATAGTGAATGATGTATACTCACACTCCTACTGAGAATGTTACCTGAAATTTCCAATTGGTGTTAGACTTGACTAGTACATTTCTCACACTATAATAGACAACTTACAAGTGTAGTTTACAATTTATAATAGCAAATTAATCAACTTGTACTAATTGTTCAGTGACAATTTCATAGCCGGAGAGCATACATCACGATAAATAAAGGCAGCACGTGCCACAGGATCAAACGTCTCCACTAATTGGCGAAGTAGTGGTTTGGTAGACTTCATCTTCAGTTCATTCACTGCCTTTGAAATCAAATCTCTCAGGCCCATCCCTTTGGAAGCAATAAAACTTCAGGAGTAAAGAAGATCTTCCAATTCTTCATTCAGAATAAACTGATCCTTATCCTGAGGCCGTACCTCCCAGATCTGGAGACACAGGTTCTGAGAAAGGGCCTTTCAGATCTGTCCTGTCAGACTCACTCATGGTTTCCATGAGATCTTCTTACATTCTGCTAAGTTTTCACTGTTTTAGATATTGCCATTTCTCTTCCAAGAACATTTTGCGGTGAAGTAAGTTACATGAGTGTTTAATTGTCATATGCACGGGAATGGAACAACAAAATTCTTCCTTGCTGCAGCTTTACAGATGCAGCTCAGTGCAAGGCAACATATTCTTCTCATACATTGATCAAACATGCTCAAGATGCAGTCTCACCAAAACCCTCATGGTTCAAGCAAGAATTCGTTATTTGTATCCTCTGCCCTTTGCAACAAAGAACTTCCCCATTTTCCAACCTGACACCATCCAGGTAATAAACTTCCTTTCCGTTCTTGCAACCAAAGTGGATAACCTCACATTTATCAACATTATACTGCATCTGCCATCCATCTGCCCACTCACCCAACCTGTCCAAGTCACCCTGCATCCTTATCGCATCCTCTTCACAGTTCACACTGCCACCCAGCTTTGTGTCATCTGCAAATTTGCTAATGTTACTTTTAATTTCTTCATTTAAATCATTAATGTACAGTATATTGTAAATAACTGCGGTCCCAGCACCGAGCCTTGCGGCACCCTACTTGTCACCTGCCTGCCATTCAGAAAGGGACTCGTTAATCCCTACTCTTTGTTTCCTGTCTGCCAACCAATTTCCTATCCATGTCAATACCCTACCCCTAGCCTTAATGTGTTCTAATAAAGTCCCACTAATCCCCAATGTGGGACTTTATCAAATGCTTTCTGAAAGTCCAGGCACACTACATCCACTGGCTGTCCCTTGTCCATTTTACTTGTTACATCCTCAAAAAATTCCAGAAGATTTGTCAAGCATGATTTCCCCTTCATAAATACATGCTAACTTGGACTGATCCTGTTACTGCTATACAAATGCACCCCTATTACATCTTTGGTAATTGACTCCAGCACCTTCCCAACCATTGATGTCAGGCTAACTGGTCTATAACTCCTTGCTTTCTCTCTCCCTGCTTTCTTGAAAAATGGGATAACATTACCTACCCTCCAAACCACAGGAACTGATCCAGAATCTATAGAACATTGGAAAATGACCACCAATGCATCCACAATTTCTAGAGCCACCTCCTTGAGTACCCTGGGGTGCAGACCATCAGGCCCTGGAGATTTATCAACCTTCAGTCCCATCAGTCTACCCAACACCATTTCCTGACTAATGTGAATTTCCTTCAATTCATCCAACACCCTAGGCCCTCTGGTCCCCTAGTACAGAATCTTTCTTGCTCTTTGGAATGAAATTATTTACTCAGGGTCGCCGTCACTTACATGGTATTAGATTCCATTTTTTTATGAAAACCGATCTCATGGTCTCTTCTCTCCTTTTTGTGAATGGCAATGTTACAATTACTAACTTTCTGTCCGTGGGATTGGTTTCATAGGAACATAGAAAATAGGTGCAAGAGTAGGCCATTCAGCCCTTTGAGCCAGCAACGCCATTCAATATGATCGTGGCTGATCATCCAAAATCAGTACCCCTTTCCTGCTTTCTGCCTATATCCCTTGATTCCGTTAGCCCTAAGAACTATATCTAACTTTCTCTTGAATACATTCAGTGAATTGCCCCCCACTGCTTTCTGTGGCAGAGAATTCCACAGATTCTCAACTCTCTGGGTAAAAAGGTTTTTCCTCATCTCAGACCTAAATGGCCTACCCCTTATTTTTAAACTGTGACCCCTGGCTCTGGACTCCCCCAACATCAGGAACATTTTTACTGCATCTAGCCTGTCCAATCTCTTAAGAATTTTATAAGTTACTATAAGATCTCCTCTCATCCTTCTAAATTCCAGTGAATGAAAGCCCAGTCAATCCATTCTTTCATCACAATATCAGTTCCAGCATGGTGTAACATGAGGAAACCATTAACACAGTGTATTTCACCTCATAAGGTCATGTCATAAGGAGTAGAATTAGGCCATTTGGCCCATAAAATCTCCGCCATTCAGCATGGCTGATCTATCTCTCCCTCCTAACCCATTCTCCTGCCTTCTCCCCATAACCTTTGACAGCTGTACTAATCAAAAATCTATCTCTGCCTTTAAAATATCCACTGACTAGTCCTCTGCCGCCTTCTGTGGCAAAGAATTTCACAGATTCACCACTCTCTGACTAAAGATAGATTTCATAGACCTCATAGCTGATAGTCACTCTATTTGCAAATCTCATGCTGTCAACGTGGTCAACACTGTTGTTTTGACGTCAAGGATCAGCATGGAGCTTATTCTAAGCCTTTTGTTCTCAGCACTGACATCCCCAATCACACAATCACCAGGAGTTCATCAGCTGTACTCCTGGAGCATTGTGTATAGTTTCATCTCCATACTTAAAAAGGATATGTTTACACTGAAAGGATTGAAGCAATTGGTTTGTAGATTTGCATATGTGGGGAGTTGAGTAAACCAGGCCTATGTTAGTATAAAGAACAGTACAGCACAAGACCAGGCACTTCGGCCCACAAACATTGTGCTGAACATGATGTCAAGATAAACCAGGCCAATGTTCTGAAGAGTTCAAGTTCAAGTTCAAGTTTATTGTCATGTGTCCCTGATAGGACAATGAAATTGTCTTTGCTTCAGCACACAGAACATAATAGGCATTGACTACAAAACACATGAATAAATAAACTGGTAAAGTGCAAATAACAAATAATGGGTTATTAATGTTCAGAGTTTTGTCCGAGCCTGATGGCTGTGGGGAAGTAGCTATTCCTGAACCTGGTCGTTGCAGTCTTCAGGCTCCTGTACCTTCTACCTGAAGGTAGCAGGGAGATGAGTGTGTGGCCAGGATGGTGTGGGTCTTTGATGATACTGCCAGCCTTTTTGAGGCAGTGACTTCGATAAATCCCCTCGATGGAAGGAAGGTCAGAGCCGATGATGGACTGGGCAGTGTTTACTACTTTTTGTAGTCTCTTCGTCTCCAGGGTGCTCAAGTTGCCGAACCAAGCCACGTTGCAACCGATCAGCATGCTCTCTACTGTGCACCTGTAGAAGTTAGAGAGAGTCCTCCTTGACAAACCGACTCTCCGTAATCTTCTCAGGAAGTAGAGGCGCTGATGTGCTTTCTTGATAATTGCATCAGTGTTCTCGAACCAGGAAAGATCTTCAGAGATGTGCATGCCCAGGAATTTGAAGCTCTTGACCCTTTTAACCATTGACCCGTTTATATAAACGGGACTGTGGGTTCCCATCCTACTCCTTCCAAAGTCCACAATCAGTTCCTTGGTTTTACTGGTGTTGAGGGCCAGGTTATTGTGCTGGCACCATATGGACAGTTGCTCAATCTCTCTTCTATACTCGGACTCATCCCCATCAGTGATACGTCCCACGACAGTGGTGTTGTCAGTGAACTTGATGATGGAGTTCGCACTATAACCGGCTACGCAGTCGTGAGTATAGAGTGAGTACAGCAGGGGGCTGAGCACGCAGCCTTGAGGTGCTCCCATGCTGATTGTTATCGAGTCTGACACATTTCCACCAATACGAACAGATTGGTCTGTGGATTCTATGAAACTCTTCTGAGTTTCATAGAATGCGTGAAGAACTCAAAGAAACTTACAAAATTCTCACAAAGCACGATAGAGTGGATGCAGAAAAGAAGAGTGAAGAAGCAGGGAGCAGAGTCTCTGAAAAAAAAGTGAGCCATTTAAGACTGAGATGATGGGAAATGTATTTATTCTACAATTTGTACGAAAGCTTTGTTCTGTTACTGTGTCAAAGTCAAAGTCAATTTTATTCTTCACATGCACCCGAAGGTGCAGTGAAATGAATTTGTGGAAGCATTTACTGAGATATGCTAATCAAGCCAAGTTTATAAATGTGATTTGGAAAAATACAAGATTCAAAATTGGTGCAATTTTATCAAGAAGTAATGTTTATTAGATTAGTTGGAAGGACAATGATCAGTTTATGTTGTATATAAGGGTAACACATGTGATATTGCTGGGCTGGTGCCCATCAGCTGCACGGGTGGCTTTGGGTCACCCTGCAACAGGTCATTGTAGATCAAGTCAGCTGCCTTTCAATTCCCATGGAAGTTAGTGGGAACCATCCTAAAATTCAACAAGTAGGAATGAACTGTATTCAGTTCACCTCGCAATGAAACAATATACAGTGGAGCCTTAATCTATCGTTAGGGTGATGTTCAGAATTGGCAACTTAGCATAAAAATAGGAGCAATGCAAATAGTTATGTTTTCAGAAATTGTATCCACTTCTACATTGGATCAACATGCTAGTCAGATGTTATTTTGTGGTATCTCTGCCTGCTCCTAGAGCTATGCATGTTTTGTCACACCTCCACCTGGAGCACAGGTTATGGTAGTGCACATAAAAACACAAGTTATTGCAGTGGGTCAAGCAACATCTCTGGAGAATAAGAATTGGTGACATTTCAGGTCAGGACCCTTCGTTAGACTGATTATGGGAGGAGAGCAGATCAAAATCTGACAGGTAATAGGTGAACACAGGCAAAGGGGCATTTTGAGGCCAGAGATGGGAAAAAAAGGTGAGATATTGAAGTTGCGAATTGTGAAGGCAGAAGAAGGAATGTAAGTGTAGGGGGAGCGAAAAATAGATATGTCAAGTGGGGGTTTGGGGGGGGGGGGGGGGGGGGGTTGGAGAAGGAAGGAGGAGAGTTTTTAGAGATGCCCTAAAATATGAGCATTTAATGCTCATACCATTGGTTACCCAAATGGAATATAAGGTGCTATTCCTCCAGTGTGCGTGTGGCCTCATTCTGTCAATGGAAGATGCCCAGGACAGAAATGTCAATATGAGGATGGGAAGGGGAGATAAAATGGTTAGCAACCGGGAGTCAAGTGTTCAGAGAAACCGTCACCGAGTCTCGCTGATGGTAGTGCAAGGTCACTTGCTGAAAATGATAAGGACAATTACTGTTGTAGTTTTCATCCTTCTCTCTGTGTTCCCCCACTGTTGAAGACAGTTGTAGTTGATCGACCTGCAGAATGATTCATTCACTCCCATGGTTACAAATATGCAATTTTCTCATTTTGATTTAGAAGCCCAATAAACAAGTGAAGGTTCTACTCGAGAGGCCAGTGCATTTTTTCATTATCTGGTATGAAACTATATTGATTAAGGAAATACTTAGTGTGAAAATGACCATACAGACATGAGAAATCACATGTCTTATTACACGTCTGTGCTGAATTAATGAATCTTAGTTGCCCAAGGATGATGGCCAAATTTACTGTATACTTCTGATTGAAAAAATGGCAAATGCAGTCAGGGTTCCCACTCTGATCTGCATGCCATGAGTCCATCAGTAACGCAGGCTGATTCAGCTGAGATGGGCAACAGTCCAGGGTTTTGGGCAGTACATTTTGTGTACACAAAAAGGTGCCGATACGCAGGATGAATGAACATATGCGTCCCATGGCAGGAAAACAAAATAGTGACATTTAATTTTATCGAGATGCCAGCACATCGTACTGTCATTGGCTTTGGGCTGGTTAATAGCACTCATAGATACATAAATACATAGACACATATACATACATAATAGGTGCAGGAGTAGCCCATTCGGCCCTTCGATCCAGCACCGTAATTCAATGTGATCATGGCTGATCATCCACAATCAGTTCCCCATTCCTGCCTTCTGTTCATACCCCTTGCTTTCGTTAGCACTAAAAGCTCCATCTAACTCTCTTTTGAATGCATCCAGTGAATCAACCTCCACTGCCTTCTGAGGCAGAGAAACTCACAAATTCATAACTCTCAGTGTGAAAAAGTTTTTCTTCATCTCAGTTCGAAATGGACTACCCCTTATTCTTAAACTGTGGCCCCTGGTTCTGGACTCCCCCAAAATCGGGAACATGTTTCCTGCATCTAACATGTCCAATCCCTTAATAATTTTATATGTTTCTATAAGATCCCCTCTCATCCATCTAAATTCCAGTGATACAAGCCCAGTCGCTCCATTCTTTCATCATATGACAGTCCCGCCATCCTGGAAGTTAACCTCGTGAACCTATGATGCACTCCCTCAGTAGCAAGAATGTCCTTCATCAAATTAGGAGACCAAAACGGTGCACAATACTCCAAGTGTGGTCTCACCAGGGCCCTGTACGTGTAGAAGAACCTCTTTGATCCTATACTCAATTCCTCGTGTTATGAAGGCCAACATGCCATTAGCTTTCTTCACTGCCTGCTGTACCTGTATGCTTACTTTCAGCGACTGATGTACTGGGACACCAAGTCTCTTTGTACTTCCCCTTTTCTTAACCTGACACCATTTAGTTCATAATTTGCCATCCTCTTCTTGCCTCCAAAGTGGATAACCTCACATTTATCAACATTATACTGCATCTGTCCACTCACCCAACCTGTCCAATTCACTCTGCATCCTCATAGCATCCTCTTCACAGCTCACACTACCACCCAGCTTTGTGTCGTCTGCAAATTTGTTAATGTTACTTTTAATTCCTTCATCTAAATCATGAATGTATATTGTAAATAGCTGTGGTCCCAGCACAGAACCTTGCGGCACCCCACTAGTCCTGCCATTCTGAAAGTGACCCGTTAATCCCTACTCTTTTTTACCTAACTGCAAGCCAATTTTCTAACCATGTCAATACCCTACCCCCAATACCATGTGCTCTAACTTTGTCCACTAATCTCCTGTGTGGGACCTTATCAAAGGCTTTCTGAAAGTCCAGATACACCATATCCACTGGATCTCCCTTGTCCACTTTACTTGTTACATCCTCACAAAATTCCAGAAGATTTGTCAAGCATGATTTCCCCGTTGTAAATCCATGCTGACTTTGACCGATCCTGTTACTGCTATCCAAATATGCCGCCATTACATCTTTGATAATCAACTGCAGCATTTTCCCCACCACCAATGTCAGGCTAACTGGTCTATAATTCCCTGCTTTCTCTCTCCCTACTTTCTTGAAAAGTGGGATAACATTAGCTATCCTCCAATCCACTGGAACTGATTCAGAATCTATAGAACATTGGAAAATTATCACCAATCCGTCCATAATTTCTAGAGCCACCTCCTTGAGTACCCAGGGATGCAGACCATCAGGCCCTGGGGATTTATCAGCCTTCAGTCCCATCAGTCTACCTAACACCATTTCATTACTAATGTGAATCTCCTTCAATAAATTCACCTGTTTCTGACTTCAAGGGACCCACATTTGGCTTAAGTCATTTTTTTTGCTTCACATACCTAAAGAAGCTTTAACTATATATTATTGGCTAGCTTACCTTCACACTTCATCTTTTCTCCCCATATTGCCATTTTTAGTTACCTTCTGTTGATCTTTAAACTTTGCCCAATGCTCTGGCTTCCCGCTCATCTTTGCTATGTTATACGCTTTCTCTTTTATTTTTATACTGTCCTTGACTTCCCTTGACAGCCACGATCGTCTCTTACTACCCTTAGAATCTTTCTTCCAGATGTCCAGGCTTCTTGCAAGTTGCCAGATGAAATTACTCCATGGTAACGTTGAGGAGCCTTCAGCAATCCCATGAATGACAATTAATCTTGGCAGATTTTCTCAGCTGCTTGAGAAGACATTTTTTTCTATTGGCATATCCTAGAGCTGATATCTTAGAGATTCCTTCAACACATTGTTGTTGTCGTTGACTGTCCATTTCTTCACCACTTTGGGGCTGTGATCTCTTAGGTCAGTTGGATGCTTAGATTAGACATGAGATGAAGAGTCCAAGGTGATCAGCAACAGATGATCACAGAGCTGCAATTAGAAAGGAGAGAAGGGAGCCGTTGAGAGTTTTACAACTCAGCTACACCAGGGTAACAGCAGATGGTACCCGTGCTCAGCATGTCTGGTGGCCGACAAGCAGGGGGCTCTAGATGTCATGCAGGAAGCTTCTGTTCGCTGGACGTGGTAACTGTCAGAGTCCTTGGCATCTCCAGTTCAACCGCACCTTCACCTACCCGAGCGCTTCACCTTCCCGGGCATTTCAACTCCATGGACACCTTCACCTCCCAGCACTTTCATCTCCAAGGGCAGCCTGCAGCTCCCTGCCAGGGCTCCACTGGAGTAATTTACAATCGGTGTCCCACAAGTGCATAAGATTGGTTATTCAGTTTTTGTTTTAGCATGGAAACAGGCCCTTCAGCCCATTGAGTTCACGTCGACCATCAATCTCCATACACTAGCAATATCCCTCACACTAGGGACAATAGGGAAAATGTACAACTTTTACTGACGCAATTAACCTACAAACTTGTACATCTTTGGAGTATGGGAGGTAACCACAGTACCTGGGGAAAATCCATGCAGTCACAGGGAGAATGTACAAACTGCATACAGACAGCAGGGTCTCTGGTGCTGTAAGGCAGTAACTCTACCGCTGTGCCACCTTTCCGACCTCTGTTGGACAGACTAATAAGTTTTTTTATTTTAGAGATAGAGCATGGAAACAGACTCTTGGGCCTACTGAATCCATGCTGACCATTGATCACCTGTTCACACACTAGTTTTACACACTAGGTGTAATTTATAGATGTCAATTAACCTTCAAATAAGTTGCAGAGGGCGAGTGAGCATTTGGTTTGAAACTCTGACATCTCACAGCCCCCCATCAACATGGCTCTCTGGGATCACTGGTGGAACCACACTGGTTGTCTCACTCCATCACTGTATTACTGACCTGTGACCCTGTACTGATCTCCCCGCAGTTGTGCTCGAGTTTCCTGGGCAATTGCCATGGGGCTGTCACCCTGGTGTTATCTACTCCCCCGACCCTCTCATAGCTACAGGGGTTACTGTCTGCCCAGAGACAGGCAATGCTCACACACAATGTGTCTCCTCTCCAGCAATGTGAGGCAGGAGTCCCAGGCACCAGACCCTGAACCTACACCGTGAGGGTGTGGTGCTGAAGAGGTTGCTGTGCTGGAGATGTGTTTCCCAGTCCCGGACATCTCAGGAGACATCCTTCAGTGTGTCCCAGCCACATTACCCAGAGGTTCTGTTGCGAGTTGACTGGAAGCAGCGTCTGGGCCTGAGAAGACAACAGGGAGGTCAGAGACAGGTGTAGATGAATGTTCCCTGGTATCTTCACCTTCAAACATACTGGTAGAAGCAATGATAGTTAAAAGGCCATGGAGTGTGCTCTGACTGAGGAACTTCAAACTACATATTTTACGTTCATTCAAGGGATGTGTGCTCGCAGGCTAGGCCAGCAGTTAATTGCCCATCCCTGCGCAGGGCATCTGTAAGCTCAGGGTTACTGTTGGAGACTAACTGGAGATGTTCTGCAATGTGTTCACCAATCTGTGTTTGGTTTCTTCATGACAGATGAGACCAATTTGAATATATTCCAAGAAGGGCAAGTGAATGTTGACATGAGGAACTATAGACGCTGGTTTACAAAACAAGATACAAAGTGTTGTAACTCAGCGGGTCAGGCAGCATATCTAGAGAACATGGATAGGTAACATTTCAGGTCAGAACCCTTCCTCAGCAAGTGAATCAGTGCCGTGCCATGGAAGAATGCTTAGATCTCTGGACGGCGGGAAGAGAAGAGGTGAAAGGCCTATCTAAGGAAGGGTCTTGACCAGTAGTGTCACATATTATTTTTCTCCAGCGATACTGCCTGACCCGCTCAGTTGCTCCAGCATTTTGTGTCTATCTTAGGTGAAAGACCAGGTTTTGTGTCTCCATTGTGGCAGAGGAAGGTGCTATAGGAAGGGCAGTAAAGGAAGGTGAGAGCGTGTATCAGGGAGCCATGGAGGGAAGTCCCTATAGAGTGCTGGGGGAGGAGGGGAGGGGTAGATGGCTCTGGTGAATATAATCTTGTTGAATGTGGCAGAAATGGAGAAGGATCCTTCAGATGTAGAAGCTGGTGGGGTGGAAGGTGGGAAGATGGGAAGTCCTTCCCTAGTTCTGACTGGGAGGAGAAATGTGGGAAATGGAGGAGATGCAGTGAAAAGCCTGTCAATTATGATGCAGGGGGGGAGCTTCCGTGAAGCAATTATCTTACTAACTAGTTGCTTCAAAATACAAGTATCTGAGCTGACAGTCAACTCTCTGAGGAAACAAACTGCAGTTGTCACCATAGGTAATGACAACACCTGCTGCTGGACACAGATTCCCCAAGGGGGCTAAAACAGAAGAATAAGACCAGTTACATTAAACGCTTTGAAGTTTTCATTCTGTATGTGATCTGCTTCCCTTTGGTTCTTGACAGACAACTCAGGCTTGAAATGTAGCTCATTCTCCAGAATGTGAGAGGCCCCCACGTACTCTTCCTGATTTCCAGCATACATAATTATTGGTTGATGGATGACTGGAGGATATCTCTGCCATTCTGTCCATCCTTAATATTTTATCAATAATTCACCAAGTAATTAGAGTAAATCCTACAGATTTATGTATGTTTCAGTTCAGGGAGAGACAGTATAGCTTTCTGAGGGGAAACCGTGTCTCACTAACGATTACTTTTTTTTTGCGGGTATAACGTAGAAGATTGATAAAGGAAGAACAGTGGATGTTTTCAAGAGCCAAGAGTGTTTAATTGTCAAATACTGCAGAAAAGGAACAATCAAATTCTTACTTGCTGTAGTTTTACAGGCCCATTAATGTGATAACACAGAAAACCAACGTACAATACACGGTAATACAATGTTAGCAGTAACAATAGGGTAGCCAGGCTATAATAGTGCAAACTGAAGTGCAGTGCAACCAAGGCAAAGTAGATCTGGTCGTAGAGTTGTGGAAAGGTTGTGCAGTGTTGTTCAAAAGCCTGATGGTTGCTGAGAAGACGTTTTTGAACCTGGAGGTCAGGATTGAGAAGCTTCTGTACCCACCTCCTGATGGTAGCTGTGACATGAAAGTGTGGCCAAGGTAGTGTGGGTCATTGTAGCTCGGGTGAATATTCCCTGCCTTTTTGAGATAGCACCTCCTATAGATCCCTTCGTTGGGGGGGGGGGGGGGGGGGGGGGGGGGGGGGAGTCAGTACCTCTGATGGACAGACAGTGTCTACCATTTTCTACACTCCTTCATTCTCTCTATCGTACACCTGCAGAAGTTCAATAGAATATCCGGCGACATGCCAAGTTTCCTCAAATATTTGAGAAAGTAGACGTATTGATGAACTTTCTTTGTGATTGCATCAATTTGCTAGGTTCAGCTTAGATACTGAGAGATGTGCACGCCCAGAAACATGAAGCTGTTGACTCTGTCCACCACTGTCCCACCGATGAAGCCAAGTGCATGGACTCTCAGCTTTCCCTTCTTGAAATGACCAATCAACTCCTTGGTCTTGCTAACGTTGAGAGACAGATTGATACAATAAGTCCGTACAATAAATTACTCACAGAACTATAGAGCTTTTATGTTTTCTAAACGCCTCAGTTTGTTTGGAACTTTGTGTACTATGTGAAAATGAGATAGATACGCATCCATCTGGTGCTTTTGTAAAAAAGAGTATACACGATATCACATATGTAGTGCAGAGTAAAGTGTAATCTGTGCTGGCACAGCCGTGTGCAAGGAGTGGAGGGATATGCGTCATGCTGGAGGAGGAGATTGGTTTGGCATCATGTTCAGTGCAGACATTGTGTGCCGAAGGGCCTGTTCTTGTGCTGTACTGCTCTATGTTCATACTGCCTAGACTACTGCTGAGGAAGTTGAGGTTCCAATTACATAGGGGCGAGCGGAGACCCTGACTTTGATGCTGTTTGAAGAGGATGATGGTTTAGTTTAGTTTAGAATTACAGCACGGAAACTGGCCCTTCAGCCCACCCAGTCTGTGCCGACCAGCGATCCCCACACATCACTACCCTACACACACCAGGAACAATTTTACACTTATACCATGTGTACAAACCTAAGCCAATTAACCTACAAACCTGTACGTCTTTGGAGTGTGGGAGGAAATCAAAGATCTTGGAATAAACCCACGCAGGTCACGGGGAGAACATACAAACTCCATACAGACAGCACCCATTGTTGGGATCGAACCCGCACCACCGGCACTGTACCGGCAGCAAATCTACCGCTGTGCCACCATGCCGCCCGATGGTGTTGAACACCAAGCTGTTAATGATGAACAACATGACGTATATGTTCCTAGTGTCCAATAGGGCTGCATGCATATGACAAGTTACTACAATAGGCTGATCCAGAAGGTGAAGCACATGGGATCCAAGGTGAGCAGAATATCAAGGTGGCAGCACAAGTAGCTAAGGTGGTGAAAAAGGCAAATAGGGTGCTGCCCTTCTTTAACAAGGACATAGAATATTGGAATAGAGACACAAAAAGTACCAGAAAACTCAGCAGGCCAACAGCTGTGGAAAGAGAAATGCTTCAGGTCTGCTCTGACAAACTATTAACTTTCTCTTTCCACAGGTGTCCACCATCATGTTGGACCCCACCCAGGGAGAGGGGGAGGCACTTGGTAGACTAATAGGGTTGTCATAGTGGGGGATTTTTGTTTTGCCAATATAGACAGGGACTGTCATAGTGACAAGGGCTGAGATGGGGTGAAATTTGTCAAATGTGTTCAGGAAAGTAGTGGAGGGCCCTACACAGGATAGGACAAAGCTTGATTTACTCTTGGGAAAACAGAACAATGTAATTTGTGCTTGCAGCAGTTTAATGGGTCTGTAAAGATGAAACCAATTTGATGAGACAATAATTGTATCACCCATTTCGTATTGAGAAGCCTCGGATTAATTGGAACCTGGGCAACACTTCATCATTTCCAGTCTGCCAAGCATCGGGTTTCCTGAGACGAAAAATACAAGCAATAGTGGTAAGCTGAGGCCCTGAGGTGAGAGGACAGCATTATTAACCCATCCCATACCAGAGGCCTCAAATGATATGAAGCAGCATGAAAGGAGATCCAAGCACACCACAGCTAGTTGGTCAAGAATTATCTGTCAGCCACTGTACTGAATACACTGAATATTCTGTTTATGGGCCTTCTGCTGGTAAACATGGCACAATAGTGGTGCAGCTGATAATAGGGCTGCATAAATTGCCCCTGGTGTGGTGGGAGAGGATGAGAAAGTGGGATCACATAGAACTAGTGTGAATGGTCGAGATGGACTCAGGGGGCTAAAGGTCTTGTTTCCATGCTGCATATTTCAATGTTTCAGATCTCACAGTGTAGAGCACAAATATCTAACGCAGCCAAACAAGTCATTTATAAACAAGTAGTAGTGAAATGTTAAGCACTCAAAAATAAACTGAAATCCAGCTATTGCAAGAACAAGTCTACATGGAGTTACAATCTGTTTAACAAGACATCTTAATTTGGTGTCAGCCTTGACTCAATGGAATTCCTGGGTTACAGGTCAGAAGGTTATCAGGACAAGCACCCCTCTGGAGATTGGAGCAAATGGCCCAGGGTAACAGCTTGCAACCCAGCCATCTGGCCTTTCCATTCCCACCTTACTCTGGGCTCTGGCCACTCTCCTGGTCTCCCACAGAGCTGTCTCCTGTTTTACACCTGCCGTGAAAATCACTCTGATACTTCAAAATGTCTTCAGCTTTCTTCATTGCTTGAGGACTTTAATAGTTTCTTTCCCTTGTGAAATTTTCTTTGGAATTTCAGCAAAGCTCCAGATTTGATGTAGATGCTATTTTTCTCTCCACCATTAGTGAGCTCCCCCGATTCATCTGAGATTGCTGTTATGAGTAATTATGCAAATATACTGACTCTGGAGAATTCAAAACTATTAGCATTTGACTTTTCAAGATGGATTTGCACCTGTTCTTAACCATTTAACTAAACTAAGAGCCATAAATCATGCAAAGTCTCATGCCAGCCAGTGCATTATAAGGACAGGAAATCAAAACTTGGTTGGAGATGTCAGCTGTGAAGATCTTTATCAGGAGGGGAGAGAGCTGGATAGGTGGGATAAGTTTATGAAGTAAATTCATCAAATATAATAATTCAAAGAAGGGAGACGTTAACATTAACACAATTGTCAGAGAAACATGGGCTGTAAACATTCATACAAAGGAAAAGAAACCTTGAGATGAAAAGGTAAAAGTAATATAAAATTATATTTGGGGAAATAATAATGTAGAGGCAAGAAAATGGAGAAAAACAGAAATAGAAAGACAAGTGGAGCAGGCAGAGATAATTCCCAGACAATGTATGAAGTAGGGAGGGCGAAAAAGACAGATGTGGGGAGGGGGATAGGGTGTGGGGCAGTGAGATGGAGCACAATCTGGCTTTCCTTTGTATTCTGCCCTTGTATTTAATCAGGGATGGTGAGATACAGAGTCAAAGTCTGTGCTGAATCCTGTTCTTTCCATTGTTTGTACCCAGTGTTTTTGCAGAACACTACTGGAGTTGTCGAGCCGCTGATCAGAGCGCCAGTGCTCTGGGTTCGATCCTGACCTCTGGTACTGTCAGTGGGGTGTCTGCACTCTCCCTGTGACCTCGTGGTCTTCCTCCAGATGTAATGAATTCACCCACATTCTAACGATGCTAGGCCCATTGTCGGTTGCCCCAACTGAGTAGATGAGTGTTGGAACCACGGAGAAAGGAATAGGTATGGGTGAAAAATGTGTCTCCAGGCCAAATTGGAGGAGATTTGGGATTGTTTTGTGCGGCTGTGTGGACTTGAGGAGTTGAAATTTTCTCCTTTCTTGTCATAAACATATATAATATAGCATGAAAATACCTGAGATGCTGGTCACACTATGTCACAATTTTGCAATGAATTTAATGTATTACTCATATTAAGTACAATAAGGTAACTTAAAATCTGTTCCATTAAATCTTTCTGGGATTTATGGTTGTAATTGAGCCTTGAAGCTGCCAAGCCTATAAAATAAAGTTATCTATTGATCTTCTGTACAGCAATCAACTGCACTTATTGAGTGCTAAATGGGAAGAGAATCTTTGAGCGTGGTTATCTTGTACATGTCCAAAAGATAAACACAAAAACAGAAGAATTGTTGTTAATATTGTTTTCATGGAAAGATTGTAAATCGGTGAAGCATCTCGTGAAGGGCAGAGTTTTCATCGCAATCTCTGCAGAGCCTGAGAGTAGGCCAGAGGAAGCCAACAATTCCCCGGGACCAGGGCTCTTAACATCTGTTCAAGGTGTCGTTAATCAAAGAGCTGTCTCGCCTTTTGTTTTGTAAGTTCTAATCACACATTCCTATGCCAAGTATATTGTATAAATTATTACACAAGAATTGTGTGGTGCTGGCTGCGGAACGCACGGGACAAGTAGCTGCTTTATCTGCATGCGATTCAGGTAAACTAGAAACAGTTCTTTTATCATACATCAGCTTCATAAATCAGTTCCTCTCAGAGCATACTCCTACTCAGAGCATTCCTCCACAACATAACAAGTACGGAACCAATGATGCTGCTTTATCCTATGATTCTTTTTAATTCATCCCCGGGATCTGAAGCACTCGAAGGGTCGAGTTATCTCGTTTTGTGATGAAATGTCCCTTGGTTCTCTGATTCTTACAGGTAATGAAATCACGGCCAGGATTCTCTCTCTTGTTACCTCTAATGAGAGTAAGATGCTGCATCCTCAGCAGTGAAGCTGCTCACACAGTAATACTCTTTGCAAAGCCCCGATTCATGCTTTTCCTGAATATTATTATATTGTCAGCAAAGTTAACACTTCTCTCCCCATGTAAGGAGGTGTGGATTCAAATTCTATTCCAGAGACATGGACACACACTTCAGATGCCACTCTTGTGTACTAATGAGGGGGAACTGTGCTACTGGAATTGATGTATTTTAAACAGACGTGAAATCAATGTCTCATCTGCCATCTCTATTTAAAGAGAACCAGGAACTTTACCCCTGGTGTCCTAACTAATATTTGCTTCTGGCCAACAAGTCTAAACAGATGACCGCATTGGTTTTTGTCATCTTTGTGATTTTACAATTGTCTGTCGTTGCAGCTTCGTACACGACAACTGTGACTATACGTCATCACCTACCTCCTTGAAACACTTGGTTCTCCCTCCCTGCTCATCCCTCTACCTTTCCTTGAACCTTCTAACATTGGGAGGTCTCCATGTAAAATAAATTACACTGTTTTGTGGGGGAAAGTTTCAGCTTTATTTCAAATATATGCAATCAGCTATATACTTGACAGCTGAGGGACATGGAGTCAGAGGAGGAATGGGTGAACACCAGATGGAGGAAGGGAAGTGGCTGGTGAAAGTTTACAGTGCAACCCACTGCAAAGCTTTTCTCTGGATTGGTACATGGTGGGGGTGAATGTACCTCGAGGAATCCTGCCATGGCCAAGATCGCAACAACATGGGGGAAGATCAAGAGTCTGAGGACAAAGGTGAGAGAAGACTTGGTGAGGGGAATGGACAGGCAGCTCCATACTGAATCCAGGGTGGTGTCAAGGGTGTCAAGTACTGATTGTTCTGCACTAATTGCATGGCTTTATCTGTGGCAGGTCACGTCTTGATCGAGGCAATGAAGATGGTCAATGAGGCTAGGGGAGTGAATGTTGTCTACATGGATTTTGCTACGGCATTTGATAAAGTCCCTCATGGCAGGCTGATCCAGAAAATTGAGATGAATAGGATCAACATATGTGGATGGTTTGGTTAGTAATTTTGCAGATGACACCCAAAATTGGTGGAGTTGAGTACAGTGAAGAAGGCTGGCAAAGGATACAGCAGAATATAGATCAGTTATACAAATGGGAGGGAAAATGGCAGATTGAGTTTAATCTGTGCAAGTGTGAAGTGTTGCACTTTAATGGGTCAAATGTAAGGGAAACGTATACTATTGATTGCAAGACTCTTAACACTATTGATATGCAGAAAGATCTTTCCGTCCATGTCCATAACTCCCTGAAACTGGCAACACGTAGATGGATTGATAAAAAAGTCATATGGTATTCTTGCTTTCATCATACAAGGTAGGTTTTTTTCACATAAGAGTGGTGGGTGCCTGGAATGCACTGTCAGGGGTGAAGGTGGAGGCAGATATGATAACGGTGTTTAAGAGGCTTTTGGATAAACATATGGATATGGTGAGAATGAAGGGATATGAATCACATGCAAAACCAGACAAGATTAGTTTAATTTGGCATCATGGTCAGCACAGACTGTTGGCTGAAGGGCTTGTTCTATGTTCTGTATTCTAAAGGAAGGTAGGAAACAACCAGAGGTGGTGGTTCACGCTGGTGATAACTGCAGAGGTAAAAAAGAGGGGTGAGGTCCTGCAATTTGAATTTAAAGAGCTGGGTCACAGATGAAGGAGCACGATCTCTGCCAGTGTCATTTCTGGATTACTTCCAAAGCACTGTGCTAGTGAGTGCATGAAAAGAAGGAAGGATCAGATGAATGTGTAGCTAAAAGGATAGCGTGGGATGGAGGATTTTACATTTCTGAATCCCTGTTTTGGGGGAAGGTGAGACTTGTGCGGGTTACAGCTGAACCAGAACTGGCCCAGTCCTGGAGAGAGGATTAATTTGGCAGGTTACTGGGGAACAGAGGGGATGCACAGTTAGTGGAGAGACATATAGAAATATAACCAAGTCAGTCCAGTTGGCACAGCAGACACGAGAAGAATGCAAAACTAATCATCATCCTTTTTAATGCAAGGAATATGACCTGCCTGCAGGGCAGATTAATTCAAGTGTTGATCAGTTTATGGGAATATTATACTGTTGCCATTACAGAGACACGGTTGAAAGAAGGTAGCATGAGTAACTCACCAATCCAGGACATCAAATCATTTGGTGTGACGGTAGGAAGTAAAAGAGAAGATAACTTTGCAATGTTGATGAAAGCATTCATTACTCCTGTCTTGAGGAAGGATATTCTGGGCTGTTCAAATTAGACCACATGGGTAGAGCACTCATATTTAGGGCTGTATTACTGTCTCTGTTAGAGGAGGAGATATGTAGGCAAATCAAGAAGAGGTGTAAGTGTAGTCGACCTCTTAAGTGTGAAAATCTAGACCTGGCGGGTTTTTTAAACTGTATCCAGTAGAACCTTTAGAACCAGAATAGAGGCTGTGTAACCTAATATGAAGTAGTATTACCAAGCAATTGGTTGAAGTATCAGTGGAAGAGTATTTGGGGATAGCTTCAATTATGAAGAGAGACTGTGTGGGCTGGCATGTCTTCCATGGCATGGAAGAGGCTGTGTGAGGAGCTGATGGAAGCGTACACAATTATCACGTGCGTAGATAGCTGGAAGTAGTAGGAATACCTTTCCCCTAGAATCAGTGTCTAAAACTAGTACATGTGTAAGGCTAATGGTAAGAGGTTCAGAGGGGATCTGAGGAAGAACGTTTTCATCTAAAAGCTGGTTGGAATCTGGAACACATTGCCCAATGGCCTGGTATTACTCTGCAGGCAAGGACCCTCACGTCAATTTAGAAATATTTAGGTGAGCACTTGAATCAATGGATAGAAGACTATGGACCAAGGGCTGGTAAAAGGGGTGTGTGTACTTTGTTATCAGCATGGACATGGTGGTCCAAAGGCCCTGCTTCTGTGTTGTATTACTCTGCAACTGTACAAAATCATGAGAGAAATAGATCGGGTAGATGCACAGAGCCTCTTGCCCAGAGTAGGGGAATTGAGGACCAGAGGACATAGGTTCAAGGTGAAGGGGAAAAGACTTGATAGGAATCTGAGGGGTAACTTCTTCACACAAAGGGTGAGCCGGATGAGGTAGTTGAGGCTGGGGCTATCCCAAAGTTTAACAAACAGTTAGACAGGTACATGGATAGGACAGGTTTGGAGGGATATGGACCAAGCGCAGGCAGGTGGGACTAGTGTAGCTGGAACATGGTGTGGGCAAGTTTAGCAAGTTGGGCTGAAGGGCCTGTTTCCACACTGTATCACCCTATGACTATAACTCTATTGTATTTACAATATGCATGCTGGATGTCCCATTTCTAATGTCACATTGTAGATCATTCACTGCACAGGGTCCAAGCTGTGATCTCTATTACACGTTGGCCCTTGCTTTGCTGTTGCATATGGCTGTTGTGACCTGGGACAAATAGTAACGGTGGATGGCCTGACCAGACAAAACTAAATATCATGCTCTCCCTCCTCTACATTCCCCCTCATCTCCTGCAGCCTCCCTGCTTCTTCATGAGGCTGCCGCGGGGAATGGTTCCCTAAGGCTGCCCTGCCTCAGGGGAAAGCAATACTCCAGCTGTGATCTATGCAGACAGAGATTTAATGCTGTAGTCAGGCTGAAAGCTGCCCTATTTTTATTTAATGAGTTATTTGATAGTATATACATTTTCCTTTCTGGTTGGTTCTCCATGCAAAGCCTGCTTAATGCATAACGAATGGTAGGTATATTTACCTGGATTTCCATTAGACATGAACCTTCCTGAGGTCCCTGCATGACTCCATTCCTATCCTCAGTTGCAATGAATCATTCTTCACCTTCACCAAACTAATCTCTGCCTGCACGTGATCCCTATCCCTCCATTCCCTGCATATCCATGTGCCTGTCCAAAAGCCTCTTCATTGCCACTATCGTATCTGCCTCCACCACCGCTCCTGACAGCGTGTTCCCGGCACTCACCAATCTCTGTGTAAAAGACTTGCTCTGCCCATCTCCTTTAAACGTTGTCCCTCTCACATCAGCATCAACCCTTTAAACAGTTTAACTGGAATGAGATAAGTTCTGAACTGTCTTTACCTATGCCTTGAGCCATAACCTACAAACAAAGCACATTCTGAAAATGCCCAGTAACCCAAACCTCATAGTTGGAAGTAAAACTTTTCAATTTCTGCTGCAATTTCTGTAGAAAATATTCCTTTTCAACTTCACGGCTGAAAGACCTGTCCGTATTTTTTAAACTATACCTTATATTCTACCCACACTGTGAGAGGAAATAGCTTAACTCCACCAATTCAATTGAATGTTTTTTATCATTTTAAACTCCTGAGATCGATGGCTCATCAAACTCATATAGTCAATGGAATAAAAGTTTTCTTCTTTTTGAAATCTGCCTTTGTAAGATAACCTTCAACTCTTGTACCACTCCAGTGAATCCCCGCTACATATCCTCCAAGGTTAATATTTCCATTGTGAGATTCTGTGGTCAAAACCAAGAAACTGAGAGTGTTCTTTCAACTGAGGTCTGAGCAATGCTCTGTCCAACTGAAGCATAACCTGCACTCCATTATATTCCAAGCTCCCAGAAGACCACTGAGAGATAGAAATTCCTCTGGTTGCAGCGTGCAGCAAAATTGTTAGTGTCAGTTCAGTACCAAGAATCATAAATCATTTCAATTATTGCGAGTTTTAGTGTCTACTCCAGGATATTTTGTGTGGATCAGCATTTCCAGCTACTTCTGCAGAGCAGAACTCATATCCCCTTTAAGCAGAAGAATGGATTAACTGTCCAATATCTACACAAATATTAAGGTGACCCAGTGTCGCAATGAAATCTATTATATTGCATGTTGTGATCTCAGCATTGCCTCATAAACATTTTTCTTTTGGAAGATGACAAGCAAACATTCTAATACGATGAGGCTACATCAACCGATTTACAATAAATGCATAAATTAACATTTTGAGAGTAAAATTTCTGCATCTTGAAATGAAAAGTAATAAATTATGCATATTTGCTGTTAACATAAACCTGTAGTTCAACATCAGTATTAGTGATATGTTGGCAGTAATCGTACAGGTAAAATCTTTTTCTTTACTCATAAGCCAAATGTAGGTCTCTCTAGCATGGCAAGATATTTAATACCATAGCACAGAAGCACAGAAATTGACCCTTTGTAACACGACATCCATGGCAACCTTTTTGCTTTTCTGCACTAATTCCTTGTCTACATTAGATCCATAGTCTCAGCCTTGCCTATTTAAGTATCAGTCCAAGTGCCACTTAACATAGCAACTGTTTGTGATTCCACCACTTCCTTGCCAGCGTCATCAGATATTAACGACTCTAAAATGTACCTTGCAGATCCTTTTTGAAACTCCTAACTATAATCTTAAACCTCTGCATTCTTGTTTTTGATACCCTCACCGTGGGCAAAGGATTTTGACCATCTTGACCATGTCTCTCATAATCTTAAATATTTTTATAAAGTCACCCCTCAGCTTCATTCACTCTCAGGAAAGCATGGCAAGCCTATCTAATCTCTTTCTGTAAGGATAGACATCTTTTCCAGGCATTATTCTGGTTGATCACCTCTGTACTCTTCCCAGCACAAGGACACCCTTCCTTTCGTGTGGCAACCAGAACTGCACAAATACTCCAAGTGTGGCCCAGTGTTTTGTGCAATTGCAACAGTGTCCCAACTCTAATATTCTAAGCTCCGTCCAAATGAATGAATGAATGAATAAGTTTATTGGCCAAGTATTCACATACAAGGAATTTGCCTTGGTGCTCCGCCCGCAAGTGACAACGTCATACAGTGACTGTTAGGAATGACACATAAAACATTAAACATTAATAATAAAACATTATTGATTAAACATGTGAATTAAATAAAATACCAGAGCGAAAGGAGACAAACATGGCGTATGCTTTCTTCAACATTCACCATCCCATCCACCTGTGTAACAGTTTCAAGGATCTCTGGACATGGATCTCAAGAATTCTCTGATCTTCAATGTTCCTTCGTGCCCTACCATTTATTGTATACGTTCTACCTGTAGTTGATTTCTCACAATGTATTATCGTACATTTGTTGCCATTAAATTCGATGTTTCATCTGTATTCATCAAGAGGAAGATCTTGTATTCATGTATGTGATTATAATCTGGAGCATATCAGTATAAGGATGAACTAATCCCCAGGGTGGGATGAGATCAATCCCAGGCTGCTACGGAGGTGATGGATGAGATTTCTGGGGCTCTAATAGAGAATTCTACATCTTTGTATGGTAGCAAAATTATTGGTATAGATCATGATGTTCCTTTATTCAAGAAGGAAAGCAGTGATAAGCCAGGTGACCACAGGCTGAAAAAACATCACATCATTGACAGGGAAATTACACAGAAAAATAAATAAATGGACAGGATTTATTTACAATTGGAAAGGCAGTGCCTGATCAGGAATATTCGGCATGGTTTTATATATGGGAAATCCTGTCTCACTGATTCAAGTGAACATTTTTAAGAGGTCAACTAGAGATGGATGAAGTAGAGCAATAAATGTTGCCCATATGACTTTAGTAAGGCATTTGAAGTCTTGTATGGTAGTCTGCTGCAAAATGCTGGAGCATATGGAATCCAAGACAAGTTGTCAAATCAGTTCCAATTTGTCTTGATGATAGTAGAGGAGGGATGTTTTCCTGATTGGTAGTCCATGAGGTGTGGTGCATCACAAGTGTCAGTGCTGGGACTTTTAATGTTAGTAATATATATTAATGACTTGGTGTGAATGTGGAAGATATAATTAGTAAATCTCCAGATGGCACAAAAATTGGTGGTGCTGTGGAGAGTGAGAAAGGTTGTCTCAGGCCACCGCAGGCTATGGATCAGATGGAAACTTGAACAGAGTGTTGGCAGATGGAATTTAATCCCAACACATGTGAGATGATTCATTTTGGGAAGTCAAGTAAGAGTATGCTGGAGCGTTAGAAAGAATCATATGGGATGTATCACAGCTTGGTTTGACACCTGCTGTGCCCAAGACCGAAAGAATTTGTGGAAAATTGTCAATCCATGAGACACACCAGCCTGCTCCCATCCCACATCAACTCCATCTGTAGTTCACAATGCTTTAGGAAAGTAGCCAACATAATCAAGAAGCACTCACACCCTGGTCATTCTCTCTTCTATTCTCTCACATCAGGCAGAAGATATTGAAAGCACATACTACCAGATTTGGTTTGGTTCAAGGATCTGACATTATTGTCACATGTGATGCAGTGAAAAACGTTGTTTTGTTGCTACCCAGGCAAATCCTACTGTACATAAGTATATCAGTTAGTGGGAAAGAGAAAAGAATCAGAATGCAGAATGTAGTGTTACAGCTGCAGAGAAAATACAGATTAAAAAAGTGCAAGAAATGCAATGCGATAGACTAGAGGATTGAGAATTCATTCTTAACATTTGAGAGGTCCTTTCAATAATCTGGTTACAGATGGGAAGGAGCTGTTCTTGAATCTAGTCCTCTGCACTTTCAAGCTTTTGAATCTTCTGCCCAATGGAAGAGTGGAGAAGAGGGAGTGATCACGGTACGAGTGGTCCATGACTATGTTTTGCTGCTTTCCTGAAGCAGCATGAAGTGTACACTGTGTTGATGGGGGGGGTGAAGGTTGGTTTGTGCGATGGACTGGGCTGCATTCACAATTCTCTACGATTTCTTATGCTCATAGGATATAGGTCACATGAAACTTTGGATGGAGAGTAGGTAAATAGAAATTAATCTTGACAAGTTCAAGATGATTCATTTTGGGAACACAAATGACATATTCTGTCAATAGTAGGGCATTAACAAATATTGATGAACAGAGCGTCCAAGGGATTCAATTCCATTTAAAAAAAAGGCACAAAGTGCTGGAGTAACTCAGCTGGTCAGGCAGTTGGGCCCTTCTTCAAAATGATTGTGGTGGGGGGTGGGGATGGGAAAGACAGCTGGGGCAAGTTAAAGTCTGGCAAGTAACAGGTGGGTAGATGTGAGGGGGGGGGGGGGGTGTTGATAGGCAGATGGTTGGACAAAGGCCAGAGATGAAATAGACAGAAGGTCAGAGTCATACAGCGTGGAAACAGACCCTTCAACCCAACTTGCCCATGATGACCAAGATGCCTCATCTACACTAGTCCCACCTGACTGTGTTTGGCCCATATCCCTCTAAACCTTTTCTACCTTCCCATCCAGATGTGAGACAAAAAGTTATAAATTGTGAAGAAATGTAGGTGGAAGGGGCAAAGGAGGGGGGAAATAGGTGTGAGCCCCAGGGAGAGAGAGGGGTAAAAGAAAGGGGCTGGGAAGAAGTGGGGGTGGTTGGTAGTTACCTAACATTGGAAAATGCAATGTTCATACCATTGGGTTGTAAGCTACCCAGGTGGAATATAACGTCCTGTTCTTCCAGTTTGCATGTGGCAATGGAGAATGCCCAGGATAGAAAGGTCAATATGGGAATGGGAAGAAGAGTTTAAATGATTAGCAACTGGGAGATCCAGCAGGCCTTGGCGGACCGAGCGCAAGTGTTTGACAAAATGGTCGCTGAGTCTATGCTTGATCGCGCTGATGTACAGGAGGTCCCATAAGGAACACTGAATGGAGTAGATGATATTAGAGGAGGTGCATATGAACCCCTGATTCACCTGGAAGGACAGCTGGTGTCCTGGATGGAGGCGAAGAAGGAGGTATAAGGACAGGTGTTACATCTCCTGAAAATGCAGAGAATGTACCTGGGTGGTTTGGGTGGGAAGGAATTAGTGAACCAAATAGTTACAGAGGGAGTTGTCACTGCAGAAGGCGGAAAGGGGTAGGGATGGAAAGATATGACTGGTGATGGGATCACGTTGAAGGTGGTGGACATGTCAGAGCATGATGTATTGGATGCAGAGGGCAGTGGAGTGAAAGATGAGGATCAGGGGAACTGACAAAGGTATATAAAACTGTAGATGTTCCTTTAACATAGTGACCTCACCACTACTAACCACTCCCTATATCCCAAGTATAAATGTAACCTCCCCACCCCTTGATCCCTCTCTAGCTCGTGTGACGGACCACGTACAGCTAGTGCAGTAATGAATGTGAGTTATAACAATAAAAGCAGTAAAGACAACTGTGCGTTATTGAAGCTCTTTACATGGTGTCACAATAGTGGCTCTACGTCTCTACGTCTCCTATTCTCTTGCTATCCTGTTCTTTTTTATTTGACCCAGTAACCTACCCCTTCTATACTCTCGTGCCATGGCTACCTCGTGCCGTAAACCTGATCCTCTCGTCTTCGATTCGGACATTGCCCACCGTTGGGATGTCTTTAGACGCGACTTTCAGCACTACGTGACGATTGCCCATCCCGCAGCCACCGCCGAGATGCGGGCGTCCCTACTCCTCAACATTGCCGGCCCCGCTGCCCTGGAACGGTCTGAGTCGTTTGTCTATGCTGCAGGTGAAGATGAGCGAGACCCGGTATGTCTTATGGCTAAATTCACCGCAATGTGCGACGTCCCCACTAACTGTATTCTCGCACGGTATAAGATGTTCAATCGGCGCCAGGTCGTTGGCGAGTCCGTTGATAACTACATCGCCGCTTTGAGACACATGGCCAGACGTTGTCGCCTGGACGCTCTCACACCAGACCAAGTGACCAGGGATATTCTTGTATATGGCCTCTTAGAAAAACTATGAGAGGCACAGATATGGTAGATGGTCAAAATCTTTATCCCTGATTAAGAGGGTGCCAAAACGAGATGTAGTAGATTTGAGATGAGGGGAAAGAGTTTTAAAGGGATCTAAGGGGAAGGATTTTTACAGAGAGAGTTGTTGACATCTGGATGTGACTATGTGGATTCAAATTCAATCTCTATGGTGGAAGATATTTAGCTAGCCACTTGAATGGGCAAGGCAGAGCAGAAAATGGTCCCAAAGTGGGCAAATAGCAGGTCGGCATGAATGTGGTGGGCTGTCTGACTTGTATTCAGATGGACAACCCCTCACCATCGTGTGGAACTTCCTTGAGTATCACCTGGGTTTAATTTTGTGTAAATTCTGTGAAGAATTTCATCTAACTGTTCAGTCAGGTTTTTATGTTTTGGCAGTTAGCAGTTTTGCGGAATTGAACTCCTGTTAAAACCTGTAATAATTTTAAAGACGTCTATTAATCATCCCTCAGCCTTCTTATCTTGTGAAAAAAGATTCACACCATGATTCAACAATTTAAATTCTCCTTGGACTGAATAATTACTGCTGGTGCTGTCAGCAAGACTACCACTATGTGCAGGTCTGGGATGATCATTGGAGTTACTTCCCTTTGCCTCTGCTATTCTGTAACCTCAGGTCTACTTCTACATGATATCTTGGATCCATTTGGCAAACAGTATTTCACTCTATGAAGAACACAAATGTATGTTTCAGAAAGTCAACCGTCAACTTTGGTCTATTAACAAAATGGTCGTGGAAGAATTAATGTCTCTCCCTCAGGGCTAAACTTTCATAAGTTATTTGCCAATGTTTGCTGCAAATGTGTATCCAAGGCAACTAGCCTCTGGAATCAGGGATACCAACTATCCTAATGTTCATCAAGCAAAGAACTGGTTGGCTGGGACATGTGCACAGGTTGACAAATGACCAGAGGGAGGTTGGGGAGTGGACTGGGCCAGTGAGGAGAGGAAGTTCAGGTCCCTGTTAGCAAGAGGCACGTGCCCAGGACGTGGCAAACTGCAGCCGATGGCTGAATCCTCCCATGAGACTGAGGGTGGAGCAAGGTGGTCCACCAGGTAGTCAGCAGTCTCAGCGGCTTCGTTCTCAGTGCCCGCACTATTGATGGGCAGTGGGACCATGCATCACCCAATATCACGGCTCCACAACATAGAGGTCCAAGGTTGGCTTTGTCAGACATTGGTGCAAATCCAGTATGTGATGCGGGATCATCAGAGGGTCAAAAGATGCACCTCCATCAACATAGAGATGGGAGAGTGTGAGTCATTCACATCACATCCAACACTCAGCACAGCGTAAACGAAAAGCAATCGTTTTATTTCTTCTTGCCCTCCCATCACTCATGATCTTGGAAGTAATAAGGGGCCACAACTGATGAAAGTTTTTTTTTACAGCAGTTCTGAAACCCATTCTGTGGTTGAGTTGACACGGCTGACAGACATGCCGAGTGAACCAAGGGCATCTGAAGCACCGTCAGGCTGAGTGTCCTGGAGAGACCAGATAACAGGCCGATCAACAGTGGCTTGGTATTCTCTATACGGGTCAAATGCGAACAAAACAAAAGAAGGAAAGAGAGTAAAAAAAAGGAATCTTGTTGCCACTTTGAGTTTGCAAACTGTGCCCAAACCCAGTGCAGACTGCGTGGCACCATCGTCCATTAAAGTCCGGATCCCCAGCATCCTCGTGCAGGACAAATGGAGATTGAGGCTGCGCAGGATCATTTACGTTGAAGGGGCTCGACTAGATCTAGTGTTAGAATAGAGGCTGGGAAGTGATGGAGATGTCTGGGGGTGAGCACCTTTTTGGGAAAATGAGGTAGAGCAAAGGAGAAGACACAGAACTGGAGAAAAGGGAATGGGGGATTGGGAAGAAAAATGAGAGACCCAGGGTGAGGAACCAAAGCAAAACAAAAAGTGCTGGAGGAATTCCATGGGTCAGGCTGCATCTGCAGAGGGAATGGACGGATGTCGTTTCAGGTTGGGACCCTTCTTCAGACTGATGGACAGGCGACATTTCAATAGTCTGAAGAAGGGATCCAAACCAAAGCGCATGCCTGCCTATTCCCTCCACAGATACTGTCTGACCCACTAAAGCGGCCTTTTCACGGGGCGAGTTGACGCAAGATGTCACCAGAGTGAAGAGGTCGTGGTCCAGCACGAGTCTCGCACGATATAACGGCAGTAGATAAAGAGTTCCCACGGTACTCGGCATTTCTGCTATTTGTGCGAGTGACTTGGCCGTTTCCCGAGCTTTCCCGTTAAATCTTGAATGAACATCGTGAACTACACGTGACACAAATGATGTAACTTTTTTTTTCACACACTATATATATCCTCCCTTGGTTGAATTGGCTCATTTGGAGACATATTTTACTGTGTATGTGGGAGACACAGATGGACTGAGCACAGTACCTCGGTCTTACTGTGTGTGGGAGAGGGGGAGAAAGAGACGTACACTCACAGAGGCAGAGTCTCTCAGCCTGTGTAAGAGGGAGGGAGAGAGAGAGAGAGGCACACACAAGGTGGATGTGAAATCTCACCTGCCTGTTTCAGTGACAGACACCCACCGTCAGTAAATGAAGACACCCCCATCTGTCTCCCCCTCCTCTCCCTCGACTCCCCCACCTTTCTCTCCCAACTCCAGTCCCGTCCCGACCCCCTGGGAAACTGAATAGAGCAACAGTCAACTGCTGCCTGTGCGCTGATATGACAATAAAGGCTACTTTACTTTACTGAGTTAAAGAGTTCCCACGGTAGACTGTAAAACTGGGACCCTGGTTCTGGACTCCCCCAACACTGGAACCCTTCTTCAGACAGCCTAATCGGAATTGAGTCTGAAGATGTGTCTCGTCCCGAAACATCAGCTTTTTTTCTCCAGAGATGCTGCTTGACTCGCTGAGTTACTCCAGCTTTTTGTGTCTGTCTTCGGTTTAAACCAGCATGTACAGTTCACTCCTTACACGGGTCTCTGTACAACATTGATTGGTAGCGTTCCGGACCCCTGGACCCGAGGACTCCGACCTGTATCTCTCAAAGAAGTACATGTGAAAAATTTCTCACGGACCATAAAAATGCGTAACCTTTCAGTAAAGTCCCTTTTAAAGTCCCTTTTAAAGATTATAGTTATTTTCTTGAATCTCATTAACATAACTCATGAATAAGTTGATGTCCATATGCGGATGCAAATCTTTATTTTTATTTATTTTTTAAATTCAATCCCACATAAGATAATTTTTACTCACCTTCTGTTCCCTCTGTCCAGCTTCCGGGTTCACCGTTCGCAGGAGTTCCCACGGTACCCGCAAGAGTTATTACGGATATCGCACTGTCCACTATGTTCATATAATGTTGCAATACTCAACCACAAGTGTACAAGTCAATCTTGGAGAAATTCAAACTTTCTTGAATTTTCTCCCGAGTGACCAAGTTACACGATGACCTGCCGTTAGCGCTACGGTGGTCCACGGTGGTCCACGAATGCCGTACTGTTATCGCACGAGGTTCCCACGATGTTAAACTCCGGTTAACTCTTGCGTCAAGTCGCCCCGTGAAAAGGCCGCTTAAGTTCCTCCAGCATTTTGTGCTTTGCTCTCCTGTCTCTTCAGGCACAAACACCATGAAATGCAAGGGTCAGATGTCTGACCACACCTGGGAACAGTCTGCGTATGACCAGAGAGATCACATTCCCATTTAATGTAGAAACCAGGAAGTTCGGATGCTGATTTACAAGAAAGGATACAAAGTGCAGGAGTAACTCAGCAGATTAGGAGAACATGAATAGGTAATGTTTTGAGTTGGGACTGTTCTTCAGACTGATTGCAGCAGGAGGGAGGGAGGGAAAGAAAGCTGGGAGAGAGCAGAGGCAGGACAAAGTATGGCAGGTAATAGGTGGATACAGGTGAGGGGGGATTTGATAGGCAAATGGTTGAAACAAATACCAGGGATGAAGACAGAAGGTGTGGGACAGAAGGATTGAAGAGTTACTAATTGAAAAACCAGAGGAAGGAATGTGGCAGCTGGGGTAGGGAAGAAATAGATGCTAGTCCAGAAGGGGCACAGAGATTTGGGGGGGAGAAAGGGGGTGTGGGGAGAAATCAGTGGGCGTGAGGATTTTACTGTGAAGAAGGGTCCCTCGCCAAAACGTCACCTATTCTCCAGAGATGCTGCCTGACCCGTTGAGTTACTGCAGAGCTTAGTGTCCTTTCACATTTAATGTTCATATGCATTATTGAAGGAAACATAGAAACATAGACAATAGGTGCAGGAGTAGGCTATTCGGTCCTTCGAGCCAGCACCGCCATTCAATATAATCCTGGCTGATCATCCAAAATCTGTACCCCGTTCTGGCTTTTCCCCCATAACCCTTGATTCCCTTAGTCCTAAGAGCTAAATCTAACTCTCTCTTGAAAACATTCAGTGAATTGGCCTCAACTGCCTTCTGTGGCAGAGAATTCTATAGATTCACAACTCTCTGGATGAAAAGGTTTTCCCTCATCTCAGTCCTAAATGGCCTACCCCTTATTCTTAAACTGTGACTCCTGGTTCTGGACTCCCCCAACATCGGGAACAGTTTTCCTGCATCTACCCTGTCCAATCCTCTCAGAAATGTAATATGTTTCTGTGAGATACCCTCTCATCCTTCTAAATTCTAGCAAATATAAGCCCAATCGACCCATTCTTTCATCATATGCCAGTTCCTCCATCCCAGGAATGAACCTGGTGAACCTACTCTGCACTCCCTCAAAAGCAATAATGCCCTTCCTCAAATTAGGAGGTCATTAGGTGCGGTCTCACCAGGGCCCTGTACACCTGTAGTTGGACCTCCTTGCTCCAAAACTCAAATCCTCTCGCAAAGAAGGCCAATTGGTTTTCTTCACTGCCTGCTCTATCTGCATGCTTACTTTCAGTAACTGATGTACAAGCACACGCAGGTCTCATTGCACCTCCCCTTCTCCTGACCTGACACCATTCAGATAATAATCTGCCTTCCTGTTCCTGTCATCAAAGTGGATAACCTCACATTTATCCACATTATACTGCATCTGCCATGCTTCTGCCCACTCACCCAATCTATCCGTCACCCTGCAGCCTCATAGCATCCTCCTTGCAGCTCACACTGCCACCCAGCATTGTGCCATCCACAAACTCAGAGATGTTACATTTATTCC
The DNA here is from genome assembly GCF_010909765.2 of Amblyraja radiata. Lineage (NCBI taxonomy): Eukaryota > Metazoa > Chordata > Chondrichthyes > Rajiformes > Rajidae > Amblyraja > Amblyraja radiata. The sequence continues at coordinate 23,203,899 of NC_045982.1, read as the reverse complement.
CTTATCTAATTCGTTAATATATATTGTAATCAACTGGGGTCACAGCCCCGAGCCTTGCGCCACCCCACTAGCCACTGCCTGCCATTCTGAAAAGGACCCATTAATTCCCACTCTTTACTTCCTGTCCAGTTTACTTGCTGACCAGTTCTGTATCATTGTCAATACCCTACTCCCAATACCATGTGCTCTAATTTTGCACACTAATCTCTTGTGTGGGACCTTGTCAAAGGCTTTTTGAAAGTCCAGATACACCACATCCACTGGCTCTCCCTTATCCATTCTACTTGTTACATCCTCAAAAATGTCCAAAAGATTAGTCAAGCATGATTTCTCCTTCATATATCCATGCTGACATTGACCGATCCTGTCACTGATTTCCAAATGCGCTGCTATAACATCTTTAACTATCGACTCATGCACCTTCCCCACTACTGATGTAAAGTTAACTGGTCTATAATTCCCCATTTTCTCTCTCCCTCCTACCCTCCAGTCCACAAGAACTGATCCAGAGTCGAGAGAACATTGGAAAATTATAACCAATGCATCCATGATTTCTAGGGCCACCTTCGTGAGGCTCTGGGATGCAGACCATCTGGCCCTGGGGATTTATCTGCCTTCAGTCCCAACAGTTTATCTAACACAATTTTCTGACTAATGTGGATTCCCTTCAGTTCCTAAAAAGGCTGCAGAGCCAGATCAGGTACAGAAAGCTGGTGATGACGTTTAGATTCATGTTGTAGTCAGTGAGCTGTGAGAGTACTTGGTTCCAATTTCCTTCAACAAAGTGAGGTGACAGTTGAACCAGATGTTCTCAGTGTTGTAGTCTCATCGTCTGCAGAGCACCGTCACTAAACAGTAGTGACAGGGACAAGGAGCTTGCAAGCGATATCAGTTCTTAAACATCCAAAGACATATGAGGAGTTATTTCATTTTCATAATTGCAGTCGTTGTCTCTTAAATTAACATGCAACAAGGGATAGCCTATTCAAGAGCTTGTTCTATATCTCATATCTATGACAATTTAAGCAAAAATTAACAAAGATTTGTACAGCAAGGCTTGGTGATATCTCTGCCTCTGAATTTCCCTTCTCCCTGCTAATCATGGCCTTCAACTGTCTATTAGTTGTGGGTTATTAGATTTGGGAACGTAATACCCTGTGTGAGTCTGAAATTACTGCTTTTTACAATCGTGAGAAGCCAATTGCCCTGTAATTTAATTTATCTTTATGCACTTTTTTTAACGTGACATTGCATTGTGAAGTATTTCCTTGAATTATGTGCAAGATGTGACTGTGATTGCCATGTTTATTGTTATCCCCAGTTTACCTGATAGATCTCTCATGGTGAAACAAGAGACCATTGAAGCGAGACTCTTGAGCAAATCACAAAGTGCTGGAGGAACTCTGCGGGTCAGGCAGCATCTGTGGAGGGAATAGCCGGGGGATATGTGGGAACCAGATTCACCAGTGCCCTGCTGAGTACAGTGAATGCCCAGGCAGCTGCTACAGAAAGAGATACAGGTGGAGGCGGAGGATTTGTGCCCTTCCCCTGCCTCCCTCCCACTCTGGACATCTTCCCCCAACACAACAGAGCTCATTGCAACCACTGACCATGCGTGTTAGCATGGGTCACATGGACCAGTCATGGAGTGGTGCCTAGCGTCCAGTAAAACGCCACGGAAATTGCTTCCAATCCCAGGTGTCCTTTTAATTTGGAGATGTCCGATTTAGCAACGCCAAGGAATTCAGAAACCTGCTAGCCACGGAGATTAAAAGCGAGCAGTAGGAGCAGCCTTTGAAAGAGTTAACTCTCATTGGCACAGCGCCAGGCCAGAGCTATCACCAGAATATTCTCGTGAACCCCTGTCCCCAGAGGAGCAGAATGATAACTCAGAGACGCTCCAATCCCACAAGGTCAGTTCATCTGGAATGAAGAGGAGACATCTGCAATGAGTAGGAATTGTGACCCACCACAGGTATTCCGCCAGAGGTATTGCCGGAGAAAGCGAAGTCAATCCATTTACCAACGGTTAGCCCATTAAAGATAGGAGATTGTGCTTCTAAATTGTCTCTTGCTGGAAATATTCGTCTGATGTGTTGAAATCCAACAGTAAATGTGACCTTGTCAAATTTTATTACAACCTTGTGAAAATCCATGATTGTTATAAAGTAATCACAGCCAATAATATAATAATATGAAACACTCAAATTACATTTGTGTCTGTAATAACTTAGATGCTGGCAGTTAATGTACCCTTTAATGCAACTAATGTCATGGGATTTTTTACATAAACATAAATGTTGGGTAAAATGTTAATAAAAACAAAACACAGGCAATGAAAAACTCTGCTAGCCACAGAGGAGCTGGATCGTGACTTTGAGCTGTGCTGTGAATTGGGTTTGCTTGACCACAGAAGGTCTGCAAATGCCCTCCAGCCCATCATTTCCATACAGACCTTCCGGCACTCATTTTACAGTACATCTGTTCTAACCCACTCTATTCTCAATCCCCCATTAATGCACCACGTCTACTCATTGGAACAATTTTACAGCAGGCATTTTATCTGCAACCCGCAAGTCTTAATGGTATTTAAAAAGCTTTTAAATAGGCACATGGAAGTCTAGGAAATAATGGGATATGAATCATGTGCAGGCAGATGAGATCAGTCTAGCTTGGCATCATGTTCGGCATCGACATTGTGGGCCGAATGGCCCATTCCTGTGCAGTACTGTTCTATGTTCTGTAGGTTCACAAAAGAGTGCGTTGAGGGCAGTGGTGTCTCTGACAGCAATGAGGTGATAGATCTAAAGTTGTAGAAGTAACCTCCCAAGTTATAAAAGTCGTCTCTCAGCCTTGTGAACAAAGTCTTTCAAAGAAGTCTTTCACAGCCAGGGAGCAGCTGCCAGTATCATTAGCATGTCCCTCTCTGTGCCCTCAGTGCTGTGAATAGCTGCTGTGTCCTTGTCCAGCTCTCAGCACAGGAAGCCTAAGAAACTCTGGCCCAGTTAACTTGTCGAAGGCGTGTTAATCTCTCTGTACTCGAGCAATTCAAGCATTGAAATTGCTCCCTGTTTTTCCCAAGCGGGGAGCTCACACACTGAGCCAATTGCTTCAAAACGCAAAGGTTGTTAAGTTGGAGCAGGTGTCAGGACATTAATATTCAGATCAATAACCTTTCATCGACCCTTGATGTGTGTGACCGGAGCAGTTTATAATTCAGGCAATGAGTATAGAATCGATATGCCAAGGCAGGTGTGACAATGGCTCAACAGGGGCAGCTGCTCAAGAAAAGTGCTTCAAGATTCATAATAAATGGGCACTCAGTAAAAGTAACCCGTCTATTTTGGTTTTAGATTCAACGTAAGGAATGGGAGAGTTTGTGAGAATTGGAGGAAAATTAGAAAGCACCAAAAGTTAATTAAAAAATGCTGATTAAGAAAGAAAGAGATATTTAGTAGACCAGGTCTGCATTCTCTAGAATTCACAACCTTACTGACCATTAGCATGGCCGTCCGAAGGGGGGGTGCGTTGGGTGTGACCGCACCCTCCTTTTTTCCCCCCTAAGAAAAAGTCACAAAAAAAAAAAAATCGGGTTAAAAATCGGGAAAAAAAATCAACGTTTCCACTTTGGAAACGGCCAGTTACCTGTTCTCCCATCGCCAGGCGGGAGTGGCGGAATCTGAACCCAACGGCTGTAACCCCAACACCAAACTCCGCTGCGGTGGAGCCCGCTCCCCTCGCCTCCCCCCGCCGCCGGGGCCCAAGCCATCTTCCCCCCACACCACCCCTGCTGACCCCCACTGGGCCCACGCCACCCCCGCTGGGCCCACGCCACCCCCACTGGGCCCACACCACTCCCGCTGAACCCTGCTGGTTCCATGCCACCCTCGCTGACCCCCGCTGGGTCCACACCACCCCAGCTGGGCCCACGCCACCCCTGCTGGGTCCACGCCATCCCCGCTGGGCCCACGCCACCTCCGCCGACCCTCGTTGGGTCCACGCCACCCTCGCTGACCCCCGCTGGGCCAACGCCACCCCGCTGGGCCCATGCCACCCCCACTGACCCCCGCTGGGCCCACGCCACCCCCGCTGGGCCCACGCCTCCTTCATTCCCCCTGGCCGCTGGGCCCGCGCCACCTTTATCTTCGCCCCCCCCCACAAGAAAGAGGGGGGATGTGAGAGGGGGGAGGGGGAGAGAGAGATGGGGGCGGGGAGAGAGATAGGGGGATTATCTTTAGTGAGATTGCAAAATTTAGGTAGGTTTTAGAGCTATTATATTTTCTCCTCCATATGAATAATATTAAACAATATCAAATAATATCAAACAATTGGAACTGCTTTCTTTTCCTTGATAACAATACTGAAAAATATGAATTCCATAGTTTGTGACATAAATGCACATTTTAATGGGATAATTATATACAGATGTAACATTTCCATTTCGAGATCGGGGGGGGGGGGGGGGTTTGGGCAAATATGGTCAAGCCGATAGCCTAATCGTTAAAGAGTTAAAAGATAGCCTAATTGATAAAGAGCTGAGAAGAGGAATCAGAGCTGTCAAGGAAAGGTACTCTGAGAGGTTGAGGAGCAAGTTCTCAGCTAATGACTCTTCTTCAGTTTGGAAGGGCATGCAAGAAATCACCAGCTATAAGAGGAAAGCCCCCCGCTCTTTGGACAAACGACCTGAATGAGTTTTACTGCAGGTTTGAAAATTAGAAACGTAACCCTGGTACCCCCTCCCCAACAAACACAGCCATACCCCAGACTGCAAAGAATGGACCCTGCACACTCTCCTTCCCATTTACCACTTCACACCTACTTAAGGCAAGACTCCAGTATGAAAAGAGTGGACCCTTTCCCACCCCAACCAACACTTCACACCCACTCACAGCCTGACCTCAGTCTACAAAGACTGGGCCCTTCTACACCCACCCCACTCAAATCACCACTTCACACCCAATTACTCATTTTTAATCATTTTAACAAAGATGTACTGTCCCTGCCTGCTTCAAAGTCTCTACTTTTGTCCCTGACCCTAAAAAGGTAAGGATTACTGGTCTTAAAGACTACAGGCTTGTCGCACTGACCTCTGTAGTCACAAAGACCATTGAAAGGCTTGTGCTGGCCAAACTGAAAAATATCACAATCCCCCTGCTGGACCCTCTGCATTTTGCATATTGTGCCAATAGATCTGTGGATGATGCAGTCAATCTGGGCCTGCACTTCATCCTCTAGCACCTAGACCGCCAGGGAACATATGCGAGGATTTTGTTTTATTGATTTTAGCTCTGCATTCAACATCATTGTGCCAGAGCTACTACGCTCCAAACTTTCTGAGTTGACTGTGCCTGAACCCCTCTGTCGGTGGATCACCAGCTTTCTGACAGGAAGCAGCATGTGAGGCGGGAAAGCATATCTCGGACCCGCAAACGCTCAGCATAGGAGCACCGCAAGATGTGTACTCTCCCCTCTCCTCTACTCTCGCCACACCAATGACTGCACCTCCACAGACACCTCTGTCAAGCTTCTCAAGTTTGCGGATGACACAACCCTGATTGGACTGATCCAGGATGGGGATCTCTGTACTCTTTTCAGTTTGACATCTTTCCTATAACATGGTGCCCAGAACTGAACAAAATATTCTAAATGCGGTCTCACCAAAGTCTTATACAATTGCAACATGACCTCCCAACTTCTATACTCAATACTCTGACTGATGAAGGCCAAAGTGCCAAAATACTTTTTGACCACCTGATATACCTGCGACACAACCTTCAAGGAACCATGCAACCATCAACCATTCCTCTGCCCACCTGGCTAATTGATCCAGATCCTGCTGCAATCTTTCACAACATTCTTCACTATCTGCAAAACCACTCACTTCTGTATCATCAGCAAACTTGCTAATCTTGCCCTGTCCTGTGATGTTTCACAGAGTGCTGGAGTAACTCAGCGGGCCAGGCCGAGTATAGAAGTTGGGAGGTCATGTTGCAGTTGCATAAGAAGTTCGTGAGGCCGCATTCAGAGTATTGTGTTCAGTTCTGGGCACCATGTTATAGGAAATATGTCATCAAACTGGAAAGAGTACAGTGAAGATTTATGAGGATGTTGCCAGGACTAGAGGGCCAGAGCTATAGGGAGAGATTGAGTAGGCTGGGATTCTATTTCATGGAGCATAGGAGGGTGAGGGATGATCTAATAGAGGTGTATAAAATCATGATTTTAATAGATATGGTTGAGTCTTTTGCCCTGAGTAAGTGAATCGAGGAGCAGAGGACATAAGTTTAAAGTGAAGAGCAAAAGATTTAATAGGGATCTGTGGGGTATGTTTTTCACATAAAGGGTGGTAGGTGTATGGAACAAGCTGCCAGAGGAGGTAGTTGAGGCAGGGACTATCGCAACATTTCAGAAACAGTTAGACAGGTACATGGATAGGACAGGTTCGGAGGGATATGGATCAAACGTGGGCAGGTGGGACTAGTGCAGATGGGACATGCTTGGCCGAAGGGCCTGTTTCCACACTGTATCACTATGACTATCTTTCACTCTCAAACCCATTCTCCTACCTTCCTCCCATTACCTCTGACACCAGTATCAATCAAGAATCTATCAATCTCCTCCTGAAAAATATCCATTGACGACCTCCACAGCTGTCTGTGGCAATGAATTCCACAGTTCACCACCCTCTGACTTAAGAAATTCCTGCTCATCTCCTTCCTAAAGGAATGTCTTTTAATTCTGAGGATGTGGCCACTGGACCTAGATTCTCCCACTAGTGGAAACATCCTCTCCAAATCCACTCCATCCAGGTTTTTAACCAGGCTGTGACAGACGGCAACAGCTTCACACCGTGTCCCAAATCTTGTGTCCTGTCCTGCATCACCCAAGCCAGCAGAGACATTATAGGAGAGGGCAAGCACCGTAACAAAATAGCTCACGATGGTTTGGGTAACATTCAGGAATGTCTATGCATGTCACATCATGAATATTACTGAAGAACGGTCTTGACCCGAAATATAATCTATACCTTTTCTCCAGAGATGCTGCCTGACCCACTGAGTTACTCCAGCACTCTGTGACACGTCACCTATCCATGTTCTCCACAGATGCTGCCTGACTCACTGAGTTACTCCAGCACTCTGTGACATGTCACCTATACTTTGTTCTCCACAGATGCTGCCTGACTCGCTGAGTTACTCCAGCACTCTGTGAAATGTCGCCTATTCATATTCTCCGCAGATGCTGCCTGACCCACTGAGTTACTCCAGCACTGTGACTATTTTCCCTTCACCCATCTGCCCAAGCCCACTCTCCCCCCTCCTTTTCTATGTTCCTTTCCACCCATAAACCTCTCTCTGCCTTTACATTTCACTCCTCTTTCAAATCTGCTCTACTTATCTACATGCATTTTTCTTCTTCACTTTTTAGTCATAGAATGATGCAGTGTGGAAACAGGCCCTTCAAGTCAAATCAAGTCAAGTAGCCTTTATTGTCATTCAGAACTTGCGGTCTGAACGAAATGTTGTTGCCTTGCAGTCCTACATATAGTAAAAATGATGAAAGCACACAATAAACACAAATTAACATCCACCACAGTGAGTTCACCAGGCACCTCCTCACTGTGATGGAAGGCAAAAATCTTAAGCCCAACTTGCCCACACCAACCGACATGTCCCATCTAAACTAGTCCCACTCACACGCGTTTGGCCCATATCCATCTAAATCTGTCCTATCCATGGACGTGTCCAAATGTCTCTTAAACATTAGGATAGTCCCAGCCTTAACTACCTACTCTGGCAGCTCGTTACATACACCCAGCACCCTTTGTGTGAAAAAGCTACCTCTCAGATTCCTGTTAATTTCTGAAATATTGGTCATAAATTTGGTGCAAAAATGCTCCAAAATAAGGCACAGAATGCACCAGAGAGCAACATAAAACCCCTGCGCTTCCAGGGCCCTTAAGCGGGCCCTGGACCCTGGCATCGAGGGACTTCACGCTTCGCGCTCGTGATGTGCGCAGCATGCACATTATTTCACATTACGTTTTTTGTAATCCTGTCATGCCACCCCCCTTTTTGAAAAGCTTCGTACAGGCCTGATTAGAACTAACACCATTTTCACAGGGCTTGACAGGCTGGGAGTAGGAAGGAAGTTTTGACAGGGATGATAAGTCCGATTCCAAGGGACAAACTCTCAGACCAAGGGCTTGGCCATTTAGGATAGAGAGGAAGGGAAGATTCTTCATGCATTTGGTGTGAATCTTTGGAATCCTCTACATCAGCGGTTTGCACCCTCAGTCATTGTTCATTCAAAGCAGGGATGAGTTGATGTTTGATTGTTGTGGGGTAAGTGCCGTGAAGTGGTGGTGAGAACTGATGAATGACACAGCAGACTCAAAGGTCAGGTTAACCACTCAGAGTTATAGAGATGATCATGCAGCATAGAAACAGGTCCTTCAGCCCAACGCATCCATGCTATCCATGGTGCCCATCTAAGCTAGTCCCATTTGCCTACGTTTGGTCCATATCCCTCTAAACTTTTCTTCTCCAAACTCCTGCTCCTAATGCTCCTAATACTTCCAACACAATTAAAATCAGAATGGAAGAAATTCGACAAACAAGGCAAGGAAGGGCAAATGTAGATGTTAGACCTTCAGACGTTGACATGGTGAGATGAATAATGAGGAAATGGGGAATGGAAGAGACATGCATTTTGTATCTGACTTCATGGTAGAAGACACTAAATCTATAATAAAAATGACAATTAACCAAGTAGTAAAAGATAGTAAGGACTTAAAGCAAATCATATCACTACAGAAAACGTACAGTAAATTTCTGATTTTCTTGGTTAGTTGGGGTGGGATTAGTTCAGGCGGGAATGGATGGAGTGGGGTGAGATTGGCTGGAGTGGTAATGGAGGGGTTGGGGTGGGATTAGTTGGGGTGGGAATGGTTGGGATGGGAGCGGTGGATGGGGTGGGATTGGTTGGGTGAGAACTGGATACTATTCGAGGAGCCGTGGACACAAATTCAAATAAGATCTGGAAGACCTGATGGAATGTGTGCTAACATTGTTCTCGCCAGAGGAGAGTTTCGATCCGGAGATCATTGGCTGAGATATGGAGACCATATATTAAAACAGGGGTCTGACTGTTGGTGCATGCAACATCTCCCAGGTGGTGAGACATGAGAGGGAGCTTGAATTAATGTAAAGTGCTATTTAAATACAAGTTTTCATTCGCATCTTACGATTAGACAGGACATTATTTATTCTTATTTAGATGGCAAATCCCCAGAGTTATTATTTATCAGGTGCCACAAGTACTTGCGGAGCGGGTTTATTGATGTCACTGCTGTATAGGATCAATACTTGCTATTTATATTGCACTCTTTGAAGGGCACGCAATTTCTTTATTTACCAACTGATTGGTGTGGAACACATTTTATAAGCTCAATTCATTTGCAATTTTAATTTTTAATCTGATGTTACAGCAGATCCATTAATTACTCAGTAATTAAACATTAATTTTTGCATCTCATTATTCTTTCTAGTTTAGCTTGTTCCCTCATTCCACAGGGCTTGTTTCAAGGGATAACAATGGAGATAAACTCTATCTTCACTCCCAGAATCTCCCGCCCTGCTGCCTGAAGTGAAATGTATTTCACTCATAAATCATCTCATTTACCAGCGACCTGAACAATTTGCACACGTCCACAAGTCAGCATGAATCACGTTCCATCCACAATTTATGAGATTATTACGATCGGAATAAATTACAGCCACACGTTAGTTTAAATTCGTTATGTTTGCCATTGCTGTTTACCACAGGCAGAGTTATAACACAGTGATCAGCGGTAAGCTGTGGGATAGTACAAATGCTAATCTTTTTCTGCCTGTCATTGTGCAGCTCGGCAGAATCTGACCAGGTGTATGTTGGCGCAAATGCATGGATGTCTTGTCCATCGTAGCCCCGAGCCTGTTACAGCACCCAAAATCTCACCATGTGTTAGGCTCTCTGTGAAGTGGGTGCCTGCTTTTAAGGTAGGCATCCGGGGAAGGCTCTCTCCATTCGGGGGGAGGGGGCGGTGGGGGAGTTGCCTTTACCCTCCTCCGACCCCTTGTGAAAACTGCCTTTGTGGTTGGAGAACTCAGTGGAGGAGAAGGTGAAAGTCTAATGCAAATCTCCATAACTAAAGAACAAAGTACAGCGCAGGACAAGGCCCTTCAGCCCACGATATCCATGTCAAACATGATGCCAAGACAAACCTCATCTGCCAGCCCATATCCCTCCATTCCATATCCATGCTTATCTAAAAGCTCCTTAAATGCCACTATTGTACCTGCCTCCAACACCACCCCCAGGCAGAGCGTTCTAGGCACTCACCACCCTCGGTGTAAAACACTTGCCCCGCACATCTTTAATCTTTGCCCTCTCACCTTAAAGCTATGCCCTCTAGTATTTGATTTTTCGATCCTGGGAATAGGTTCCTGACTTATGAAGTTTAAAGGTGGATGTCCCCAGGGATGGATGAGGTTTATGCCAAGCTGGTGTGGGAAGCAAGGGAAGGGATTGCTGAGATTTTTAAACCTTCACTGGCCGCAAGTGAAGTGCCAGGTGACTGGAGGACAGCAAATATAGTTCACTTTTCAGGAAGGTGAGCCTGACATCAGTGGGTGGGAGTTACTGGAAAACGTTCTGAGGGACACGATTAATGATGACTTGGAAATGCAGGGAGTAATCGGAGAAAACCAGCGTGGCTCCATTAAGGGCAGGTCCTATTTGACGAGGTAACAAAGTGCATTTGTGAGGACTACCTCTGAGTGAAGATGTTCCTCCTTTTCTCAATGCTAAATACCTAACCACATATTCCAAGCCTACAGCCCCTGATTCTAGATATTCCAACAATAAATACAATTCTCCTACATCCAGTCCATCTCATTCTGTCATCATTTCAAAGGTTACGGTGAAAAGCCAGGAGAATGGGGTTGAGAGGGGAAAATAAATCAGCCATGATCAAATGACGGAGCAGACTAGATGGGCCGAATGGGCGAATTCTGCTCCAATGTCTTATGGTTCTTATGCTTCAGTTACGTCAGGTTTTCTTGTTTGAAAACCTGTGATTACAGCCGTTGACTCTTAAGTATTTTCATATGACAGTTGTCACCCCAGGGATCAGTCTGGTGAATTTCACTGCACTCCCTCCACACCAAATATACCCTTTTATTAACTAAACAGCACACTATAGTGCTGGTGAGATAACACCAAGCCCCTAAACATAGTCGGATTGAAACAATCTTGCATTACATTTGTTTAATAATCTCATGAGAGCATCTTATTGAAGGCATTCTGAAAAGGCAAACTGGACACATTGATTAGTCTGAAGAAGAGTCCTGATCCAAAACGTCATCTGTCCATTCCCTCTACAGATACTGACCCGCTGAGTTCCTCCTTCACTGAGTGTGCTGCTCAGAACACATCAATTATTTCACTCTTATCTATTCTGTTCGTTACAAGCTCCAAAAATCCCGAAAGATTTGTCAAACATGATTTCCCTTTCATTAACTCCATGTTGCCTCTGTCTAATCCTATTGTTATTTTCCCAGTGCTCTCCTACTCCTCCTTCATGGTAAATTACACCTTTTTCTCAACAACTATTTCAGGCTATTGGCATCCCACCAGCACCCAGCCAACCCCAACCAAATCTGCCCCTCTCTCAGCTCCTCTGAAAATAATGTCAACCCTGGAGACAAGTCTGAGCCTCAAAACTGAATCATTCCTGGAATGCTATGAATATTCAGTGGGTTTTTGCTGAAGGCTCGATACAATTTGTTTTCTGTAACTTCCCTCTCTGATCCTCTTGAGATCAGGCACTAGTTTATAAAAATAAAGATGAAGGTTGCACCAAATGATGTTTATGCAGCAGTTGTCTTGTCTGCATCAGCCAATCAACCAGTATGCTGAAGACAAGTCTGTGAGTGTTTTGGGTTTACCACTCGGGTGGTTCGATTGTAACCTGCTTTGCAAACTGTTGGGGCCCATCAAAGGTGGCCCGGTGACCAAGAACATTGGGGCTGTGGGTGGGACCTTCTTGCAGTCTGCCTCACCCTCCGCAGTGCCAACTGCTGCTTGTCCAGTGGCATCAGGGGTACTAATTTTGGATGATCAGCCATGATCATATTGAATGGCGGTGCTGGCTCGAAGGGCCGAATGGCCTGCTCCTGCACCTATTTTCTATGTTTCAATGTTTATACTGTATGTGCCCAGTGCCCTCCCTTTCTCCGCTCTGTTTCTGATGTTTCTGATCTTAGCACCTCAACTGCAACTGTGCAAAGTGCAATTCTGGACTGACTTTGCCAAGTTCTGGAACTTCTGTAGATGAATTACCCATTAACTGAATTTTTATGTTTGCAAAAGAACTCCTTAATAACTGTTGGCAAAATGTTGCTGCAGTGAATGACAGCTCAATGATTCAAGATAATGTGCTTGATGTATTGTTCATGTCTATCTGCAATCACAGTTATGCCCGGTAAGGCTTGCGATTTCTGCGCCATAATTGTTTTCCATTAAATGTCAAGAAACAAGTAAATTAAAAGAAGTGTTTTCAAAGAGAGCAGCACAGTCTTAAAAGAAAAAATATAAGGAGAATTTTGATTGCAATCCCGCCAACCATCCTACGAAGCGGTTCCACCTGAAAGCACAGCTGAAGGGGAGCTTCACCAGCTAAGTTGAGTTACTCCAGCTTTTTGTGTCTATCTTTAGTTTAAACCAGCACCCGCAGTTCCTTCTTACACATAATAAATTCACGATCTGAACTAATAAATCCGGTTTGAAATCTAATCTTTCCACATGCTGAATGGTGCATGCAAAGTGTTAAAATCTGACAATGCCCAAAGGTCTATAGTGGTGCTTGATTTGACACCAGAGTTGTTAGTGGCTCACTGTGAGCCTCTTTCCTGCACCTTCCCACCCCCCCGCATGAAGATGACAATGACAGGTGAGATGAGATGTGTAGATACTAAGGACATTTTTGGTAGGAAGACAGAAGGTCATGTTGGTGCCCAGGAATGTATGGATGTCCTGGTCTGTTCAATAGGTCTGCTGTTGTAATTGCCTCGCACCAGGGCTCATAATACTAATCGGTCAAGACAGCAACTGTTGGAGAAGATGGTTGTCCCTGTTTGTCTAAGACAACAGAGAGTATGGAAGTGATTTCTGAAGAGGTTTTATGAAGCTGCATGTAGATTCCTACATTGGAGGGGCTATGTTTGACCCGATCTGAGTGAATGAAGATGTGCCAGTAAACATGGTAACTGTGGAGGAGTCTTTGGGAACCATGACCATAGTTCAGTAAGATTCATAGTAGCCGTGGAAAAAATAGGGATGGACCTTGAGATATGGCCCCACACTGGGAGAAGGAAGATTTTGATAGTGTAAGACAGGACCTTGGGAAGGGAGATCGGGAACAGCTGCTGAGGAGAAAAACCATCCAGTAAGTGAGCTGTGTTTACAAGTCGATAATAAAAGGTCAGAGTCAGCCTGTCCATGTACGGGTAAGAGGCAAAGATGGGAACTTTGTTAACAAACTTTGCTCAACACACCCCTTGATTCTACTACTCATTTACCAAATTGATGGTCTCAGCATTGTGGAAAATCTTCACTGCTTTGGTGAAGAGCTTTAGAAATTGAAAGGATTCTAGACAGGAAAGATGACATACCAGAATTGTGGAAAGTCAGGTAATTGTTTTCAATCCTGGGTTAAATCCAGGCAGCTTTATTTATTATTATCTGTAAGAAGTCTATCACGAAATAAATACTTTCAGAGCCGAACACATCACTGAATGTGAGTGATAACATGCTGGTGTGAAGAGTGGGAAATGCAATGCGGAATTTAACGAACTTGTGACTGCTGCTTGTTCATGAAAAAACTCTCGACAGTTTCAGAATGTGAGAAACATCTTTACATAAGTTACATCAGTATAACCCCACCTTGGCAGGTCTGTGGAGGGCAACCAATCACTGCACTCCCCAGTGACCAATCACTAAGCTCCCCACAATGACCAATCACTGCCCTCCCAACCAATCACTGTACTCTTCAATAGCCAATCACTGTACTCTTCAATAACCAATCACTACCCGTCCCCCAAGTAACCAATCACTGTACCCTGCTTGTGACCAATCATTGCACCCCGTAGCGACCAATCACTGCACCCCCCCCCCCCCCTCAGTGATTGGTCAATCACTGCCTTCCCCAGTAAATAATCTGCACTCCTCAGTAACCAATCACTGCTCTCCCCAGTGACCAATCACTGCTCTCCCCAGTGACCAATCATTGCCCTCCCCAGTAACCAATAAATTTGATGTCAGATTTGGTCATTAAATGTGTGGCTCAAATCTCCCACAGTTGCGCCTCTCCATTTCAATCAGTCCTTGAGATAACGTCAAATTGGGATATGTTAGGAGCTTTGGGGGCAATTTAAAATGTGGCGCTACAAACTCACCAGCTGAGAGTGTGCAGTGAAGAGAGTACTCTCCCTATAGAACAGCTGCACAGGTGAGGCGAAGAGGAGGGGACTGCTTAATATTTTAAAAAAAGACCGGGTTAAATTAATGCAAAAACAATAATTAGATCACCATCTTAAAACCATAGTTATAAACCCAAAAAGCCAAGACTAAAGAAGGTTGGAGTATTTCAAGCAGAGTTACAAATTAATAATGTGTATCTGGAAGTGGCCAGAGGAGATGCCAGGTTCCATCCACCATGGTGGGAAGCTGCGACCCGTGACTGACATCCCTGTGACACATGGAAACATCAGAATATGTTCCGTATCCTGGGAACAGACGACTGTGTCGGCAATAGATATTTTTAAGGCAGTGATTGATAGATTCTTGATTAGCACGAGCGTCAGGGATTATGAGGAGAAAGCAGGTGAATGAGGTTGAGAGGGAAAGATAGATGAGTCATGATTGAATGCCAGAGTAGACTTGATGGGCCGAATGGCCTAATTCTACTCCTATCTCTTATGAACATGCGTGCAGGCAGTATCTGCAGCTGTTGATGGCAAGCTCAGGATTTCCAAGCTCGTTGGGCATGAGGGAGCTGCCCAGATTGAATGCCCAGGAAGACATCAGAGGCCATCCAAGGAGAAAGGAAAAGGAGGGATCTTCAAGGTGTACCACCCTCAAACCAGGGCTCAACATATAAATTGGCAGAGATCACTCCTTGAAGAATAGAAGTCCAGAACATGACACAACTGGGGCAAAGAACTGGGAGAACAGTGAAGTGCAGAAGTCTTCTTTTCCTCAGGGATTCCATAAATAAGACAACCACAAGTATTTGTGCGACTGTCAACGAAAGTGTATCACGGGTGTTGCCTCCTTTGTGTCAGGGTAAATTACATCACTGAGTGGGTGCAGAGTAGTCTCCAGGAGATCAGAGAGTGAGGCAGAGTTGTGATACACATTGAAGGAGAGGGCATGAGGTACTGTCAGCAGGATTAAGAAGTTAGGAAAGAGTTTGAGAAGATCACCTCTAAGGTAGTGATCCCTGGTGACTTGTGGGACCTCACACCCGCGAGTGTAGACATAGTCGAGATGAAGCTCTGAACCTAACATTGGAGCAGGAGGGAGAGATTTCAATTCACGGAGTACAGTTTAGTTTAGAGATACAGCGTCTAAACAGGCCCTTCGGCCCACCGAGCCCTCGTCGATCAGCATTCCGTACACTAGTTCTATCCTACACACTCAGGACAATTTTTACAGAAGCAAAATAACCGACAAGTCTGTGGAATGTGGGAGGAAACCGGAGCACTCAGACAAAACCCACACAGTCACAGGGAGAATGTGCAAACTCCGTAAAGACAGCACATGTAGTCAGGATCAAACCTGGGTCACTGGTGCTGTAAGACAGCAGCTCTACTGCTGCCACTGAGCAGCCCCGGGTTATGCTCCCATGCTTCTTAAACATGGTGATTGCATCTGATTTCATCACCTCCTCCAGAAGTGTGTTCCAGATATCAACCACTCTCTGTGTATAATACATTTACCCATGGGATGCCATTTAAAGCTCTTTCCCGTCTCCTTAAACAAATACCCTCTAGTTTTTTAATTCTCATACAATGGGAAAACTACTCTACCATATCTATACCTATCATATCTTTATACTTCTATCACCCCCTCAGCCTCCTCTGCTCCAGAGAAGCCCAGTCTATCCTCTCTCTCCCCACAACTATAGTCGTCCAATCCAGGCAACATCCTCTTCAACCTGTGCATGTCCACAGACATCCAAAGGATACTGAAACAAGGCTGGCTACAGAATTAGACACATGAGATTATGATGGCAGCACAAAGCTGTTGGAATGGTTAGAATTTGTGAATTTGTACAGTGGACCTCCAAGACCATGTCTCTCAGAGTACGGGCAACAGAATATAATTGAGGGTAAGTATATTATTTCATTGATGACACAAGGAAAAGCAGATGCTGGAATCTTGAGCCAAGCCCAAAGTGCTGGAGGAACTCAAGGGGTCAGGCAGCATCTGTGGAGGGTGTAGACAGGTGACATTTTGGGTTTGGACCCTTATTCAATCTGAAATATTGTCTATCCATTCCTCGCACAAATGCTGCCTGACCCACTGAGTTCTTCTGACAATAGATAATGGGTGCAGGAGTAAGCCATTCGGCCCCTTGACCCAGCACCACCATTCAATGTGATCATGGATGATCATTCACAATCAGTACCCCATTCCTGCCTTCTCCCCATATCCCTTGACTCTGCTATCTTTAAGAGCTCTGTCTAGTTCTCTCATGAAAGCATCCAGAGAACCAACCTCCACCGCCCTCTGAGGCAGAGAATTCCACAGACTCACAACTCTCAGTGTGAAAAAGTTTTTCCTTATCTCTGCTCTAAATGGCTTACCCCTTATTCTTAAACGTGGCCCCTAGTTCTGGGCTCCCCCAACATCAGGAAGATGTTTCCTGCCTCTAGTGTGTCCAAACCCTTAATAATCTTCTAAATTCCAGAGTATACAAGCCCAGTCGCTCCATTCTATCAACATATGACAGTTCCGCCATCCCGGGAATTAACCTGGTGAACCTATGCTGCATTCCCTCAATAGCAAGAACTTCCTGCCTCAAATTGGGAGACCAAAACTGCACACAATACTCCAGATGTAGTCTCAATAGGGCCATGTACAACTGCAGAATGACCTCTTTGCTCCTATACTCAACTCCTCTTGTTAAAGGCCAACATGCCATTTGCTTTCTTCACTGCCTGCTGTACCTGCATGCTTACTTTCATTGACTGATGAACAAGGGCCCCCAGATCCCGTTGTACTTCCCCTTTTCCCAATTTGACTCAATTTAGATAATAATCTGGCTTCCTGTTTTTGCCACCAATGTGGATAACCTCACATTTATCCACATTAAACTGCATCTGCCATGCATCTGCCCACTCACCCAACCTGTCCAAGTCATCCTCATAGCATCCTCTTCACAGTTTACACTGTTATCCAGCTTTGTGTCATCTGCAAATTTGCTAATGTTACTTTTAATCCCTTCATCTAAATCATTGTGTATATTGTAAATAGCAGCTGTCCCAGCAGTGAGCCTTGAGGTACCACACTAGTCACTCCCTGCCATTCCGAAAGGGACCCGTTAATCCCTACTCTTTGTTTCCTGTCTGCCAACCAATTTCCTATCCATGTCAGCACTCTACCCCTATACCATGTACTTTAATTTTGCCCACCAATCTCCTATGTGGGACCTTATCGAATGCTTTCTGAAAGTCCAGGTACACTATATCCACTGGCTCTCCCTTATCCATTTTCCTAGTTACATCCTCAAAAAATTCCAGAAGATTAGTATGATTTTCCTTTCATAAATCCATGCTGACTCGGACCAATCCTTCTACTGCTATCCAACTGTGCTGCTATTTCATCTTTTGGAATTGACTCCAGCATCTTCCCCACCACCGGCTAACTGGTCTGTAATTTCCTGTTTTCACTCTCCCGCCTTTCTTAAAAAGTGGGATAACATTAGCTACCCTCCAATCCACAGGAACTGATCCTGAATCTATAAAACATTGGAAATTAAACACCAATGCTGTCTACAATTTCTAGAGCCACTTCATTAAGTACCCTGGGATGCAGACCATCAGGCCCTGGGGATTTATCTGCCTTCTATCCCATCAGTCTACCCAACACTATTTCCTGTCTCATGTGAATTTCCTTGCGTTCCTCCATCACCTTAGATCCTCTGACATCTATATTATTTCATTGTTTTCCTAAATTATTAATTTGCTGCAGTTTCAGGTGAACAAACACACCAAACGCCATCAGCGGGGAACTCTCTTTGTCATTAAGAATAATAAAATTCATGTTACTGGACGGAGCCGACATGTGGATAAAAACCAAGGCAGGGAATGTTAATCCTCGCTAAATTGGAGCAGCTAGGACTTCAAAATGAGGTTAAATTTCAGTGTTGCTAGGAGATTTGGTCAAATTGGAATTATTCTGCAGAGCTAGGACAAGCTGTGGAGAGGTGCCAGAGTGTCTGGAGCTTAGATACAATTTGCAAGCAAAGAATGGGAAGATCTGCAAACCCTGTCAATCTGGTGCAAAATGCATAGATTGGATTGGAAGGGCTGCAAACCAGACATACACCTTGTAAATAGTTGTAAATAATGTTGCAGAGTTTGACTTTGCCAAGTGTTCATTGGATGAGGTGTTGTGCCTTGTCTGGGTTTTCAGTAAATCAGGGTAAATGTTTCCAAGTCGAAGACCGTTTTAAGTACAATGTATTGAACTGTTGTATCATTTGGTTAGGGGAATGCCTGTTATGTATAGGGTTAATCGATATCTGTAATTGGGTTATTGAGAGACCACCCCCATGTGATTCGGCCCCTCGAGGTCCCGGGACATATAAAAGTCCGCGATCACGAGGCTGAGAGACGATCTTGTGGAAGAGCGCTCGCGACTGCGTGAACCTCTGGAGTGCCTCTGCTGAGCGAGGCCTAGAGGGTTGAACAGGCAGACGCGAGGATCGAACTCGTGGTGGGATAGGTACAGTGTGTGATCTGTGACGTGCTTTTGGTAAAATAAAATGTAGTTGTTTCAAGTGCTTGATTCAGTGTTTTTACTGAAACTAGACTGGGGGGAAGCTTAGAAATGAGCAATTATCATTGGGGAATCATCCAGGATCTCAAAAGACCCCTAAACACCAGTTTGCGATCAAGAGTGTTGAGCTGTTTCGATCGCAAGTGCAGAAATCGGGCTCACAGTGCGGTTTTCGTATTGATTTTCGGCACTTCATGAGTCGGAGTGGATCGATCATTTGTGGACTTGGGAAAGGGTCTAATCATGATCATTAGAACAGAGTCTAGCAAGCACGGGAGAGTGGTTAGCACGCCTTTGGGTTGAAAGCCCATAAAACCAGGCTGGGGTTAGAGGCCCTGGTGTGGTTGGGTTAGAGGCCCTTTCCTGGGTTAGAGGCCCAAAACTGGTCAAAGTTGGGCAGACTGCAGCTGCCTTTAACGAGAGCCAAACGTGCTTCATCGGGCGAGGAGTGGCCCAGAGTTAGACTGGTATCCGAATTGGTGGGGTATTAAAAGACACGTCTCGCCTTCGATCGGATCGCTGCTGGGAGCGAAAAGGTGTGCTTCAAAAAACAGCATCGATAATTCACAGCACGAAGCGGCTAGACACTGGACCCTCGGTACATAGCAGAGGGTGTGTCTGTGTGTAGGTATCTGAGTCTCTCCCTGGGGTAGAATAAGACCAACAATGCTATACTTGTGGAGGGATGGGACATTGGAATACGGTCTGTCCAAAGAAGAAACTGATCAAAGAGAGGGGTCAAAGAAGGGATTTCCAGGATTATGAAGAATTTAGAGATCCTAGAGAATATAGAGATATCCAAAATCCAAGGAATTATGGGAGGTCCTTTAATTCAAGAAACTACTGGGACCCAAAAAACCACAGAGAGAGATGGCCCAAATTTCAGGACCTGAGAAGTCACACACGGTTTACTCAAGCTAACCCATTTTCTCAGTCCTGACTCACCAACCCGCCCTGGGATTGTGGGCATGGAGACATGATCCCTTCTCTAGATCCCTCTCAAGTAATTTACCAGAATGAGTGGATTGGATGTACTATTGTAGTAAAAACTGGAAATTTTATGGAAGAAAATGATAAACCCTCTTCTGATTACCCCAGAAAAGCCCTTAGAGCAAAGAAGATTGTAAATCAAGGAGCTTCTTTAATATGCACCCAATCAGGACACTGGAGTAAGGCGTGTCCAGCAAGAAAGCAGAACATTGAAGAAAAATCAAGGGGCAATAAAGAAAGTAAGAAAATAAACGTAGTAGCTAGCGTGGGGAGAGGTAACAACTAAGGAATGGAAATGGCACTAGGGAGAGAAGAAACAAACTTACCGTGCAGGAGGAATGGGAGTGGGGAAAGAGGATATTGAATTAATGTATTGCTGAGTTTTGTGCCTGTAGGACTCTATGCCAACAAGAGACTGTCTGGGGAGTGAGGTAAAAGAATGCACAGACCCCCTAAGAATGGGAAGAAGACAGCGAAAGGTAATGTAGCACCCCAGAAAAATGTAACCAGCAGGAAGAATTGATACTGTCCTGCCCCTTTATGACATTTGGGAAGGCCAGCAGGCAGAGCAACATGCTCCTCAGTGTCTCCACTCCCTAGTAACCGACACCATCATCAGAAAGGAGGAAGAAAAGGACCTACCCTAGTGCCCAACTTTAATATCACCTAGCTACTGGAGGAATATAGGGAAGGAGAATAAAGGACACTTTAATCATCTTTGAAAGAAACAACACCGACGACTTATAATGACTTCTCGGACAAACATCAAGGGCTGATTTCAAATAAAATATGTCTCTGTGGTTTGGAGTAGCATACCTGAATTGCGTCTAAATTATGGGTTTTAGAAATAAATTTATAAATTGTGGACTCTGTCTCGAAATCGTATGGTGATAGATTGGAGGAACTTTAAAAATTTTGAGATTTGGAATAGACTTGGGGATTCTGATAGGATTAACTGGAAACATAGAAACATAGAAAATAGGTGCAGGAGGAGGTACCTATGTTTGATTATCAACTGACATTGTCATTATCTCATACTCAGAAAGGTGGACAAAGATGGAAAAGATTGTTCAAAGGGCATCAAGAGGGATGGAACTTGGGAAGATCTGGTAACATGGAATTTCTTAGGGAATATGAGTTGGAATTAAAATCAGGATTAAAATTGGAATTAAACTTGAAAATTAAAATGGGAATTGAAATTGGAATTGGAGTTATAATTGGGAATGGTCAAAAGAGGAACTGTGAGCAACAGGACTTCCCTTTGAGAGACTGGACTAAGAAATAATTCAGTACTTAAGAACTGTAAAAGCGCGAACGCCTAGACAGAGAACGAAGCCAACATAGTAAGTGCGAATAGAGTAAAGAACCAACAGAGTGGAGAATCAGCATAGTAACGAGTTACCATAGTGAGGATTGCATACATAAATAAGAGGAGATACTGGAGGAAAGACTTGGTTAACTGTTGGGGGAAAGCAGAGCCTATGTGTATTTGCCCGATGGGTTTGAATTGTTTAACCCTTGATGGTAAAGAGGCTTATATTATCAAGGTGGAAATAAATTGTCCCTGGATTTGGCATTTTTGATTGGACTTAGGATAAAATTAATAGCAAAGGAAATTGATTGTTTAAATTTGAACAGCTGGGAATTCCACAGGAATTGGAGGGGAATTGTATTATCGGCTACAATGCTGTGGAATGAGAAAAAGGAAATGGGCATTGAAATTTGAAATAGTAAATTGAAGGCTGAGACTGAATTTGGTTAAATTGGAACATTTGTCATGGTTTGCTTCAAACTGTAGGGGAATCTGGACTAAACGCAGCTGAAAATTATATGATTACCTGTCATCAGATATACATATTATAACACCTTGTGAGTATGAAGAAGGCTAATTAGTGTCGATCCTAGAATCATAAAGAATATATTAGGAACAGAATAGAGCACAATACAATAGGTTTGATAGATAAATAGGAATAGGTTTATGTGAAATAGAAATAGTGAATGTGTGGGAAAGCATGAGTGCATGATGGTAACTTGCTTTGTCCCAAGCTTCTTAGGATTTTCTAGGGTTTAGGTTCGACTGTGGAAAGTGATGGAAGACTGGGCAGGAACACGGATGGAGGGAATTTGCACCCACGAAAACTTGTGATGTTATGTCCTTGAAAACTCGGGACGCTTGACAAGATTCTGAGAAGAAACATCATCATCTTGTGTTACTGATAGATGGGAAATGTAAAGCACACTTATGTATATCTGGTTAGCTGATTATAGAGCCACTTTGGATATCAATAATGATGGGATATAATTATGACAAAAGGAAGGAATATTAATCCTGGCTAAATTGGAGCAGCAAGGACTTTAAAATGGGGTTAAGTTTCAGGGTTGCTGGGAGATTTGGTCAAATTGGAATTACTCTCTGCAGAGCTGGGACAAGCTGCGGAGTGTGCCAGAGTGTCTGGAGCTTAGATACAATTTGCACCTGTCAATCTGGTGCAAAATGCATAGAATGGATTGGATGACTGCAAACCAGACATACATCTTGTAAATAATTGTAAATAATGTTGCAGAGTTTGACTTTGCCAAGTGTTGATTGGATGAGGTGTTGAGCCTTGTCTGGGTTATCTGTAAATCAGGGTAAATGTTTCCAAGATTCAAGAGATTCAAGATTCAAGAGAGTTTATTGTCATGTGTCCCTGATAGGACAATGCAATTCTTGCTTTGCTTCAGCACAACAGAACATAGTAGGCATGACTACAGAACAGATCAGTGTGTCCATATACCATTATATAAATATATACACATATGAATAAATAAACTGATAAAGTGCAAAGAAACGGATAATGGGCTATTAATGTTCAGAGTTTTGTCCGAGCCAAGTTTAATGGCCTGATGGCTGTGGGGAAGTAGCTATTCCTGAACCTGGTCGTTGCACTCTTCAGGCTCCTGTGCCATCTACCTGAAGGTAGCGGGGAGATGAGTGTGTGGCCAGGATGGTGTGGGTCCTTGATGATACTGCTAGTCTTTTTGAGGCAGCGACTAAGACAGATCCCCTCGATGGAAGGGAGGTCAGAGCCGATGATGGACTGGGCAGTGTTTACTACTTTTTGTAATCTTTTCTGCTCCAGGGCGCTCAAGTTGCCGAACCAAGCCATGATGCAACCGGTCAGCATGCTCACTACTGTGCACCTGTAGAAGTTAGAGAGAGTCCTTCTTGACAAGCTGACTCTCCGTAATCTTCTCAGGAAGTAGAGGCACTGATGTGCTTTCTTAATAATTGCATCTCGGTGTTCTCGGACCAGGAAAGATCTTCAGAGATGTGCACGCCCAGGAATGTGAAGCTCTTGACCCTTTAAACCATCGACCCATTGATAAAAACGGGATTGTGGGTCCCCATCCTACTCCTTCCAAAGTCCACAATCAGTTCCTTGGTTTTGCTGGTGTTGAGGGCCAGGTTATTGTGCTGGCACCATATGGACAGTCGCTCAATCGCTCTTCTATACTCTGACTCATCCCCATCAGTGATACGTCCCACAACAGTGGTGTCGTCAGCGAACTTGATGATGGAGTTCGCACTATGACCGGCTACGCAATCATGAGTATAGAGTGAGTACAGCAGGGGGCTGAGCACGCAGCCTTGAGGTGCTCCCATGCTGATTGTTATCGAGGCTGACACATTTTCAAGTTGACTTCCTCTCAAAGTCCGTTTTGAATACAATGTATTGAACTGTTGTATCATTGGGTTAGGGGAATAATATAATAATAAACTTTATTTATAGAGCGCTTTAAACAACCGCAGTTGCCACAAAGTGCTGTACATGAGAACTCATGGACAAAAAGTTATTACAAGCCATTAAAAACCGTAAAACGAAGGACTAAAAACAGTAAAAATTAAAAGACATTAAAAGCACTTAGAACAGGAGCAATGTCTCAGCCAGTGTCGAAAGCCAGAGAATAAAAATGAGTTTTTAGGGAGGATTTGAAGATGGACAGTGAGGGGGCTTGTCTGATGTGCAACGCCAAGGTGTTCCAAAGTGCCGGAGCAGCAACAGAAAAGGCTCTATCCCCTCTGAGCTTCCGCTTAGACCGTGGTACCTCAAGGAGCAGCTGATCAGCTGACCTGAGGCACCGGGCAGGAGCATATAGGTGGAGCAGCTCAGAGAGGTAAGGCGGGGCGAGCCCATTCAACGATTTGAAAACAAATAAAAGAATTTTAAAATGAACTCGAAAGTGCACTGGGAGCCAGTGAATGGAGGCCAAAATTGGCGTAATGTGCTCCCTCTTTCGAGTTCCGGTCAAAAGGCGAGCGGCAGCATTTTGAACCAGCTGGAGACGAGCCAATGAAGCTCGTGCGACTCCAGAGTAGAGTGCATTACAGTAATCCAGCCTAGATGTAATAAAGGCATGGAATGCCTGTTATGTATAGGGTTAATCGATATCTGTAACTGGGTTATTGAGAGACCACCCCCATATGGTTCGGCCCCTCGAGGTCCCGGGACATATAAAAGTCCATGATCAAGAGGCTCAGGGTCGATCTTCTGGAAGAGCGCTCGGGACTGAGTGAACTTCTGGGGTGCCTCTGTCTGAGCGAGGCCTAGAGGGCTTGAACAGGCATACACGAGGATTGAACCCACGGTGGGATAGGTACAGTGTGTGATCTGTGAAGCGTTTTGTTAAAATAAAATTTAATTGTTTCAAGTGCTTGATTCAGTGCTTTACTGAAACTAGACTGGGGTGAAGCTTAGAAACGAGCAGTTATCAGGAATGCACTGTGTGATATGGTATATCTAATCACAGATATAATGCTGTTTGATGAGAGAGCCTTTGGAGTGTGGAATCTTCTGCAAATCACCACTTGCCAGGATGTTTGTGGGTTATATGTGGGAGCGGATATAGTTCGCGTTTCAGGGGCTCTTTTTAAGGTGAGCTCAGCGCATGTACTGTATGTGCTCTGGGAAAAGTGAGAACATGCATTAGGGGAGGATTTGGATAGGGTGCTAGGGAGCGTGAGGAGCAGAAGGATATTGGCTTACATCTCACAGGAGGCAGCACAAGAAGTAAGTTGGTGAAGAAGGAACCATATGGGGGTGGTCTCTCAATAACCCATTTACAGATATCGATTAACCCTATACATTACAGGCATTCCCCTAACCCAATGATGTAACAGTTCAATACATTGTATTCAAAATGGACTTCGAGAGGAAGTCAACTTGAAAATGTGTCAGCCTCGATAACAACCAGCACGGGAGCACCTCAAGACTGCGTGCTCAGCCCCCTGCTTTTCTCACTCTATACTCATGACTGCATAGCCGGTCATAGTGCGAACTCCATCATCAAGTTGGCGAAGAAGTTGGTAAAGAAACATGCAGTCTTTCCTGTTGAGGGCAGAGGATGTAAGAACAGGGTTGGACAGTGATGCAGCTGGTAGAACCGCTGCCTTACAGCACCAGAGACCCAGGCTTGATCCTGGCCTTTGTGGAGCCTGTGTGGGGTTTGCATGTTCTCCCTGTGACCACATGAGTTTCTTCCTGCTGCTCCAGTTTCCTCCCACATCACAATGACGTGCGAGTTTGTAGGTTAATTGGCCTCTGTAAATTCCCTTTAGTGTGTAGGGAGTGGAAGCGAAAGTGGATAACTAGTGTGAATGGGTGATCGATGGTTGGCATGGATGCGCTGAAGGACTTGCTTCCCTGCTGTATTTCTGATCTAAAAACTGAAATAAGGTTTTTGACGCAATTTTATAAAACATTGATTAGTCCACAGCTGGAGTTTTGTGCAGAGTTCTAGTTCGCACTCTAATACATTATGTCAGTATAACTTTCTCACTTCAAGTTTTCCAAATTTGCAGATGAGTCAAAATATGTGGGGAGATAATGGGGGGATGGGTATTGATAGATCAGAATGAATGCAGAGTGTTCTGTTTTGATAGAAAGGAGGAGAGGAAATAAACAGGTAGGTATAAAAGAATAAATCATTTCAAATAGGTTCAAAGGAACAGCGAGGGCTATGTTAATGCAAATGCAGCTTAATCCAAGCAAGTGCAAGATATTGTACTTTGAGAGGTCCAATGTTTGGGAAAAATGTACAATTAATGGCAGGACCTTTAACACCAATGATGTACAGAGGGATCTTGGAGTCCAAGTCCAGAACTGCCTAAAAGTGGTAACACAATAGATAGTCATAAAGAAGGCATATGGTATACTTGCTTTCATTGAGTATATGTCAGGAAGTCATGAAGCAACATTATAGAACTTTGGTTAGGCCACATTTGGAGTAATTTGTGCAATTCTGGTCACCTCATTAAAGGAAGAATGTGGAGGATTTGGAAAGGTGCAGAGGAGGTTTACCAGACTGAAAAAAACCAGCAAAATGCTGGAGTAACTCAGTTGGTCAGGCAACACCTCTGGAGAACACGAATAGGTGTCATTTCAGGTTGGGACATTAATTATGGGTTAGGCTTAGAGCAGCTCAGTCACGGGGTCGATAAATACATTTACTCTCTCCTGTTCACCATCTTTAACCAAATGTAACATTTCAAGGAATGATTCAGGTGAGGCCATTTGGCCCATTGTACCTGTACCAGTCCAATACTATCTGCTCACCATCCACAGCCCGTATCTAGTAGCAGACAGCTCCCTTTTGGAAGTTGCCACCGGGTCAGCCTTTGGCTGTGTGTTTATGGGTTAAATGAAGGCCTCCTGTCTCTCCTCCATTGGACTTAATCAGAGGAACGGTGAACTTGTTTAATGCGGATGGGGTGGCTTTGGGCAGCAGAGATTAGGCAGGCGGAGTGTGGTGTCAAAGTTCCACCCAAGCTGAGATCAGAACTTTAAAGCCGCGCCAATCTCTAGGGGCTGACCTGACAGAATCTGAATCTAGATTAGAAAAATGAGATGGAAGCAGAATTGTTCCTTGAGCTCAGTGCCAGCAACCCTGATATGAGGAGTAAGTGCATGAGCACAAAGTCAGGGCCAGCGGGGAATGGTTTTAATCAGACCTGGCTCCTGGGATTAGCCAAAAAGCTGCTGCAAGTTTGAACTGAAATGAAAGCAGCTGCCGAAGAAATATTGTAACAACTTGACAGCTGCGGTGAAGCAAAGAGCATTCATTTTATTTTCAGGAAAATGGAATTAAGCAGATGTTTTATACAAACAAAAGTACATGTATTAAAAATTTAGAATGTCAGAGCAAATATTTGAAGAGCCAAGTTACCAGTTACTAGATCAATCAAAAAGTTCCAAGCACAACCTTGCATTATGATTAACTGCTTCACCGGTCCTGCTGGGAGTCGGAGAATCACAGGCGAGGCCCTCACACTTGTCTCATCTGTTTCCCATAGTCCGTTCTTGCTCCACCTCTCCCTAGATGTAACAGGGACTGAGTCCCCCCAGTCCTCACCTTTCATCCCATCAGCCGTTGCTTACAACACATCATCATCTGACAATTCTGACATCCCCAATGGGATTCCACCACATCTTACCATTTCCCTTCCTTGGTTGTCTGTTTTCCAGCCCTGCTTTGATGTGTTCTTTTCTTACCTACAGTTTCCTCCCCTATACTTTCAATCTGAAGAAGGATCACGACCCTTGTGCACCCATCCTTTTTCTCCAGAGATGCTGTCGGACACCCTGAGTTACACGAGCATCTTCAGCGAATCCCATTCCTTGCTTAGTTTGCATCTCTGTTTCTTCAGAGATTTGTTCCCAAACTCCAAGGAAATTCCCATTGTAGAAGAGGTGTGGTAGAAGCAACTGTCATAGGGAGGTAGAGAGGCAACGTCATAGACAAACTGATGCATCTAACCCCGACCTGGACCAGACCTAGACCAGGCCAGACCCAACCCAGACTCAGTTGTGACCCAAACATGACCCTCCGGTTGGGGAGAAATCCTCTCTCAACATACCCACTGACTGGAAGCACCAACAGATCCTTGCATTTTGTGAAGCCCACTTGATAAGATGTTATCCCCTCACCCACCACATCACCCACATGCCCCTGTGGGGTAGTTGCCTTGTCTTCATGTGGTTCGGAAGCTCTATGTTTCCATGACAATGCCTGGATGACAGGCCGTGTTGTGCCTACTTGAACTTCCAAGACCGCAAAGTCTGGTGACATAGATCACACCTGCAGATCTCAGTCACACTCCTGTTGGCAAGCACTCAACCACAGAGTGGTGAGTCCACCCACCCTGTACATTCAGACAGGGCTCCACATCTCCTCTCCGGCCCTCCAGTACCTGCGATAATGATCGAGAAGCTTCAAACAGTTTTTGATTCACAGCTTGACTTCCACAGGTTGCACTTTGCTCCTGGTCCATTTACCTTAGAATCAGAGGTTAGGTGCAGTTTGAAACTACGGGGAGTTGGAGAAAGCATGAAATCATATGCAGCAGTTTGAGTGAAATGAAATCCTCGACAAATCTCTGCTTTTCAGTGAAGTCTCTTTTCACAAAGCTTGGTTTTATAAACACTGTTATTAACTGGAAAGACCAATCCACAATGCTGAAATAATTACTTTGTTTTAGAAATAAGGATTGGTTTATGATTGAATGGAATCAATATTTCTCACCCCTATGGTTTTCACTCTCTAATGTTTTGCAAAGAATCACTTACTTGGTGATTTTTCCAAAGAAGGTTTATCATCTGCAAGAATATCAAGTTATTCCCTTGGTTGCAACAGAGCGTAAAACCCAACTGTGGTGTGCAGTCATTATCCTTACTGTCCTCAAAGCACCCTGGACCACCAGCAGAACTCCAGTCCTCAACATCACACATATTGCTGCATCCCATTACACATTTTATCAAGGATATCTTGATTTTATCCCTGTTACTATGTGTTTGATACAAGTAAGGTAAGAGACTTGAGACTTTTTAGCTTAGTTCAGTTTAGAGATAAAGCATGGAAACAGCCCTTCGACCCACCAAGCCCGCGACGATCAGCGGTCCCGCACACTAACTCCATGCTACACATGCTAGGGCCAATTTACAATTTTACTGAAGCCAATTAATCTACAAACCTGTACGTCTTTGGAGTATGTGAGGAAACTGGAGAAAACCCATGCAGGTCATGGGGAGAATGTACAAACTCCATACAGACAGCACTCATAGTCAGGAACCGGGTCTTTGGCGCTGTAAGGCAGCAACTCTACTGCTGCTCCACCATGCCATAAGATATTCCTGATTTCTCCCAAATCTCACACCTTGCTTCCTTGTTTCTCGTGTCATTGACAGAGAATGAAACGTTACAAATAGACGAGTCGGGCAGAAGAGTCCATTCTGTGTGGCTCTGTAACTATACACAGCACTCTAAAGGCAGCCTTACCAATATCCTATAGCTGTAACATGACATGATGTCCCACAGGGGAACATAAAGATGTAGTGCATTTAGATTTCCAAAAAACATTTGACATAAGTGGTTGGTGGATAAACTAAGATATCAGGGTTACCACAGGGGTACTCAATGGCTAAAACTGATTGGTGGTCTGAGGAGCCTGTTTCTGTGCTGTGTGACTCTGTGAAGGGCCTTGGAAGAATGGAATTGGCAAGGGTGTTTCCTTCTCTGGAGAATCTTGAATTTGAGCTCAATATTTAAAACTAATGGGCCTGTCCCACAGGCAACTTTTTATATGACTACAGGAGACTATGTGGTCGCCACATGTTTGCGGATGGTTGTCGGGGAGTCACCTTCATGGTCGTGAGTAGTTCCCACATTCTCCGAACTATTCGCAGCTTCATTCTGGTCACTGCTAATTTTTCAACATGTTGAAAAATTAGCGGCGACCAGAATGAAGCCGCCATGGAGAGGAGCGAGAATTCTCGTGCCGTAGGTGCAATGGGAGTGGGTTGCCAGGAGGTCGTAGGTTGTCGTAGGTTCTTGTAAGTTGTAGCCGGTGCTGACAAGTGAATTTCATTGGCTCATTGGGAAAAAACCCCATAAACAGTAGTTTTCAGAACCAAGGATAACCGACCGGTAATGTTAATGTCTGTCGAGCTTCACAGCCGTGCATCTCTGGCTTCTCAAAAGTTGTCTCCACTCCTTCTCCCCACCCCGTCTCCCCCTTCTACCCCCTTCTCCCCCCTCACCCTCCCTCTTCCCCCTTCTTTTAAAGGACAAGTGACTCTTCCCGTACACAGTGCTTTGCCCGTCTTAATTACAGTGCCAACCTTCCTGTTCATCGTGGTGTGTGTCTGTATCACATTAGCTTTGCACCGTGTGAATTTCACTCAGACAGCGCTCCCCCCACTTGCCCTGTCCCCCGCCTGTATTACTGTCTCGTGAAGGAAGCGATATGGATATGTGTTCCACTCGACAGTCACCATTCCAGTCGCTGCTCCGGTCGCCGGTTTTTCAGCGACCTTCTACGACTTGACAGTCGCCGGCAATCGTCTGAAAAATCACTTAAGTGGGACAGGCCCATTTGGAGTTGTCATTTAAAAGGATGTTTTTCTTAGAGAGGTCTTTGGAATTCTCTTTCTTAATGGCCTGCATAAGCAGCCTTGGGAGTTTTTAAAACAGCACCAAAAATACTTCTGTTTGAAGAAGGGTTCCAACCCGTAACGTCACCTATTCCTTTTCACCAGAGATGCTGCCTGACCCACTGAGTTACTGCAGCACTTTGAGTCTACCTTCGGTATGAAGCTGCATCTGCAGTTCCTTCATACACATACTTTTGTTTGTCGGGGGGAGGGGTGGGGAGTGTGAGGTGACAATATGGTGTTGAGCATTTAATGGAAGCAGCCCTGACCTGATTAAATGGCAGAACTAACCAACAGGAGTCAACAGCCTCCTCTTGTTCCTCATTTATTTATTCAGATGTAGCATCATTTATGGCGATGGAGAAATTGGAGCCTGGGACTAAATTAGTCAACTGTTTAAAAGAGCGAATTCCAGTGCCATAAGTGGTCTCCAGAGCTGTAAGACTTTGTGGTGACAACATCACATTTGTTTTTGCAACCACTCGTTGTACAGCTGGTAGATGTGGTTTGATACAAATAATGAATCGTCCACCATTTTCCACTTGAACACCACACTTAACATAAGAATAAATGTTTCACTTAGGAGAGTTTCTTCATTTATTCAGCTGAAATTGCAGAGAGGCAATGAGGGATGTTATTAAATCCACAGAGACACGCTTCTTTAGTTCGTTATTTTGACAGCTTTTACTGGAAAGTACAGGGTTACCTGAAGAACAGGTTTTAATGTTCTCCAATAATATTGTTATTAAAATGTTAATTTGAAGAAGAATAGAAATATTCATATATTTTTATTCTGTACCAAAGAATATATTATAAAGCAAACCATTGCTGTTAACACCTTGCTATTCACTTCCTTTAATAAATCGATGCGAGGTTATTTATTTGAAACGTTAGCTGTTTCTCTCTCCATGGATGTTGTCTAGCCTAGTGAGTCGAGGAATTAAGGACCTGAGGACATTGTGTTAAGGTGAGAAGGGAAGATTTAATACCTGAGGGCAACCTGAGGGCAACATTATCAGAGGATGGTGGGTATATGGATTGGTGTGCCAGAGGAGGTAGTTGAGGCAGGTAGTCTAACAACATTTAAAATACATTTGGACAGGTACATGGATAGGAAATGTTTGGAGGGATAGGGGTCAAATGCATGCAGGTGGGATTCATATAGATGAGGCATGTTGATCAGAATGGGCAAGTTGGACTGAAGGCCCTGTTTCCATGTTGTATGACTCGATGACAAACAATTTTAAGATCTTAAACAGAAAAATTATATTCCATGCAACCAAATTGATTTATTGAATTGATTGAAAAATACAGCATGGAAACAGACCCGCACACCTTTGGGAAGTGGGAGGAAACTGCAGCACCAGGAGGAAACCCATGTAGTCACAGGGAGAACGTGTAAACTTCGCACAAACTCAGGTTTCTGGCACTGGGAGGCAGCAGCTCTACCAGTTGTACTATTTGGCCGCCTAATGTACAATAATTATACAGTGGTTTAGTAGAAACCTATTCATTACTTAATGTTGATCTTACTTGACTGAATGAATCAAAGTCATTCTCCCACAGTCCTAGGTCTTCAAATGCTATAATGACTGCACTAATTATCTCTTGTGTATATTATGCTTCTCTAGAATTTGGTTGACTTTGAACTACAAATGTATTTAGACTTCTGATCAGGTCCGTTTGAGCTATGCTTGAACTAGAGGTATTGGAGGGTGACAGGGAGTGTGACTGGATTTGAATGTGACAGCTCCTAGGGAATGGACAGGTTGCTTAAGATCTGCTACCCAGCATTATACATGAACGAGTGACCATTTGGGCAAGGTAGTCAGGAGTTCCAATGTCGGAGGAACAGATGAGAAGAGGACATGAAAGGTGTTTTTGTTACCGTGACAAAAACGTTTTTCTTTTATTATCTAGATTTTGTCCTGCTTGAATCAACACACGCATATTTAATTCCAAGGTCAAGCAAAGTGTTTCAACAGAAAGCTATCAGCGAAGAAAGATGAGATGCTTGGAAAAGACTCTGTTAATGGTACACTTTTTAAAGGCTAATTGATTATTTAATCTGAGTCATTATTTACAATGAATTGTCTTTCCATTGTTAAAGATTGTTGTCTTCAATACCAATACTATTTCTTCCAATGTTGTTTAATTGACCATGTATGCTGGGGTCAATGGATTTGCTTCCAGTATAAGGAACAGCTTGGATTTTCACCTTCACCCATCCACTCCACATTAATAACTTCCCTCGCTGCCTCTCTGCGTTCAGCTGTGTTAATAAAGAAACGCTCAAAAGTCAAATATTTGCCCACCAAGCCCCCTCCTCCCCTCCCCCGGGCATGACCCCACACTCCTCCCCCCTCCCCCATCACCTCACACCCCCCCCCCCCCCCCCCCACCAGCTCATCACACTATCACCACCAACCCACCCCCCACCTGCCCCGCACCTCCCATCACCCCCCACATGTCCTACCGGGTCCCCTCCCACTCATCATCCCATAACCCCCTACCAACCCCTCCCCCACCCATCCCTCACCACCTGCCCATCAACCCCACACTCCTCCATTGAGTCCCCCCCCCCCCAATCTCTTGCATGGCCCCATTCTCCAGTTGTCCATTCAGACTCAATCCGCTGCACCCCCTGGTTACCTCCGCCAATCACGTCCCAGCCTCTGTTGCTATCTCCACCCCATTCCCCCACCTGATTCCATCCACCAATCACCCTCCTCCCATGGCTCCACCAATCACACGCCGCTCCCCCACTCCTTCCACTGGTCCAACCTATCAGGTGTGGCCTCTGCCCCACCCACTTCCCAGGCTCCACCTATCACGTGGTGGCTTTGCGCCCTCCCCACTGCCCCCCAACCGCCCCCCCCCCACCTCTGCCCATCTCCCTCACTCATTCCGTCCAGAGGAGAGGTCCCGACCCAAAACGTCAACTGTACATTACTCCCACAGATGTTGTCTGACCCAGTGAGTTCTACCAGCCGTGTGTTTATTGCAGCCTTTATTTGTTGGCAGTGGATTTGTTAGATGTCTGCTCCTGAGACCTTTGAGATGTTGCCAGGATCACGAGCTTCTGCTCGACAAATCAGAAACAGCCTTTTCATCACCACAGAGTTGTATTGCCAGCCACATTCAAACTACAATCTGTGCAAAGCTCAGGGACAACAACCATATTGCAATGTGAAGTTCAGGGGTGAAATAACAACCAAAATGAGCTTGATTGGAGGTCATGTCCTTTACAATGGATCAAATGGAAATGCCAACGGCAATGAAAAATCTGGTGTACAAATTCAGAAATGTGAGGGCTTTTGTAATCTAACACCAAGCTAAGCATTCAGGATGTTCTGTTGTTGACAATTACAAGAAACTGAAAGTCATGTAGATCATCTTGATCTCGAATCGCGCAGTATGGACACAGGGCATTCGGCCCATCAATTCTATACCAACCAGTGGTGAGCTGTCTGTGTTCATTCCATCTTCCAGCATTTGGCCCATAGTGATTCAAGAGTTCATCGAGATAGGTGATGAAGTCAGTGACTCTGTTTAGATGAAAGGTCTTGATCCAAAACATCACCTATTCCTTTTCTCCAGAGATACTGCCTGACCCGCTGAGTTACTCCTGCATTTTGTGTCTACTATGCTTCTATCTCTCTCTCCGGCAGTGTTTTTCAGATACTCACCACTCTCTCTGGATGAAGAGAGTTCTCTTCTGATCCTCCCTAAATCTTTCACCCTTCGTCATAAATCTGTGTCTTCCAGTTATATTCACCTCCGATATTCCACCTCCGGAAAGTTTCCTGCGGTCCTTATAATCCTCGTAACTTTATATATCTCATGCCTCTAACCTCCTCCACTCCAGGGAGAACAGACCTGCCCTCTCCAGTTTTACAACTGCACGATTCATTAGAAGGACCATACTTGGAGTACTGTGTGCAGTCTACCGGAAGGAACTCATTAAAATGGAAAAGATGCAGAGAAGATTAATGAGGATGTTTTCAAGGCAGGAGGACTTGAGTTGCAAGGTGAGGCTGGATAGGCTGGGTAATTTCACTGGAGCATAGGTGGTGAATTTATAGAGGTATATGAAATTATGAGGGTCACAATCTTTAGACAGTCACAGTCTTTCTTCCAACAGTAATTGAGTCCTCAATCTGACCTCAGGAGCAATGAGGTGCTGCTAAACAAATGGATAAGCTGCTAAAAAATGTGATAGAAGTTGATACAATGGCAATTTTTAAAGACATTTTCACAAGTACATGGAGAGAACTATTGATAGGGATTAGGGCCAAGCATAGGCCAATGGCTCTGGGTCAGGTAGTGATCTTGGTTGGCATGGACGACAACCTGTTTCTGTGCTGTATATTTCTGTATTCTAAAATTGACACAAAATATTTATTTTTAAAAGTAAGATTCCAGCAAGACAACTCCAGTTTGGTATAATTTAAAGAACTAACATTAGTGTAAACATAGAGCAAAGTGAAGTTAAACAATCATACACCAGGATGTAGTTTAAATGTAATCCTTTTATTCATATTGAATGTACTTATCTTTTGAAATTAAATTAAGTACCAATTGACGGAGGTACAGAATGTTGTGCAATGACATTTCCAAACCTATTATTACACCTCATTTGCATTTGGTGACAATATATTTTCTCATGTCTGTGGAATCAGTGCTTCTTCAAAAAATATTCTGGTACCTCACCTGCAAAGTGTGGCTGGAGCCATGGCAACAATTACATCTTCTTAAATACTATCATTAAAATAATCTAACGCATCGCTGACAGCCAAACTACGCCTGACCTAAAATATTTGGAATTTACTGGCAGAGAAGGTATTAATTAATGTCCTTTAGATGAGAGGCATTTAATTCCTGGTGATTATGTCATGATGTTATTGAACAGACTCCGAGCACTGTTCAACTTGCTGTTTCCTGGAAACCTTTACCCAGCTCTCTCACCCAGTTTCCCTCTCCCCTGACTCTCAGTCTGAAGAGGGTCTTGACCTGAAACGTCATCTATTCCTTCTCTCCAGAGATGCTGCCTGACCCGCTGCGTTACTCCAGCATTTTGTGTCTATCTCTCCGTTGTCAGCCCGAGGGGTGATTAGCCGGGCGAGGCAGGAGGGTTGGAGTTGGTGAGCATTGGTGATGAAACCACCCTACATGCCAGTCTGGAGCTGTCCATGAATACAGGTCCTGTAATCAACATCTGTTGTGGCGGCTTTGGAGAGAGAGCAGGAGAGGTTTGCGAGAATTCCGCCTGGAGTAGAGAGCATGAACTAGAAGGAGAGTTTGGACAAACTTGAATTGGTTTCTGTGGAGCATCGGATGTTGAGGGAAAACCTGACAGCAATATATAAAATTGTAGGGCAGACAGTCAGAACCTTTTTATCTAGGGTGGAAATGTGAAAGACAAGGACATAACTTTATGGTGAGAGGGGCAAACTCTAAAGAGAGAGTTAGATATAGCTCAGGGCTAATGGAATCGAGGGATATGTAGAGAGAGCATGAACGGGGTACTAATTTTGGATGATCAGCTATGATCATATTGAATGGCGGTGCTGGTTCGAATGGCTGAATGGCCTACTCCTGCACCTATTTTCTATGTTTCTATGTTTCTATGAGATGTGTGTTGCAGTTTTTTTACACAGAGAGTTGTGGGTGCCTGCATCGTGCTGCCAGGGATGGTGGTGGAGACAGATATGTTAGTGGTGATTAAAAGGCTTCTAGATAGGCACATATAAATTAAAGGATGTCAGAGTTCAATGTCAAGTGAACAGCAAAAGTGATTACAGCATACCAATGTAAGGATAAAACAGAGTCAGAGCAACATGGATCAATTATTGTCAGAAAGATGAAGGGATCTTTACCCAAAGATGTAACAATAAAACGTCTAGAAACTATGAATGTGATAAAGAATTTTGAGCAAATATTTCACAAGGAAAATATCTTTCGACCAGCCTTTGAATTCCTTAAATAAGCAGGGGTGTTGGTGGAGACAGATACGATGGTATCATTTTAGATAGACGCATGGGAGCACAGGGAATGGAGGGATATGGATAGCGTGCAGGCCGAGGAGATTTGTTTAGCTTGGCATCATGTTCAGCACAGACATAGTGGGCTGAAGGTGTAGGAAGGAACTGCAGATGCTGGTTTACACCAGAAATAGACACAAAAAGCTGGAGTAACTCAGCGGGACAGACAGCACCACTCGAGAGAAGGAATGGGTGATGTTTCGGGTCGAGACCCTTCTTCAGATCGAGAACCTCTCAGTTTCAAGAAGGTTCTCAACCCGAAATGTCACTCATTCCTTCTCTCCTAAGATGCTGCCTGTCCCGCTGAGTTACTCTAGCATTTTGTGCCTATCTATTGTGGGTTGAAGGGCCTGTTCTTGTGCTTCACTATTCTATGTTCCGTGTTGTTATCTAGAAGAGTTGCCTTTGGTATAAAGTCCAGTGAGATGCAATGTGCCTGGGCAGAAGATGAGGAACCTCTCCTCATCAGGCTTTATTGGAGCAGGGCAAGAGACCACAGGGCAGGTTGTGGGGGAAGGGAGGGGGGAGAATAATGTGATAGGTAACTCTCCACAAATGCTGCGAACCTGCGATGCTCACAATATTTTATTTTTTTATTTTGAGCATCTTCAGATTTTCCATTTTCAATGAATGGTTCAGCACAATGACCTTCCTCTAGATCTCAGAACAAATGGGAATGAAGTACATTCAAAGTTATGGGGTATGCGGGGAGGGATGGAGGGAACACAGGAGAGATGTGTGGCAGGACGTTGATGGGAGACACTGCTCGAGCCCTAGTTTGGCCCCAAAATATGGTGCTAATCTTTGAGCTTACGTTGAACTTTGTTTTTGTAAGAGGCCGAAGAATTGGCCCAATCAGGAGTGCGAACCGTTGTAATGGATGTAATAGTAAAGCTACCTTTCATGAAATGTCCTCACCTTCATACACCCAGCTCCATCTTCAACTCTTTGGGCGTTCGTTCAACCACAGACCCTCTTTCCCACTCCTCCCTGACCCACTGTCACTGCAACTTTAAACAGTTATATGCCCCAACACTGATGAGAGGTCATTGATTTTGTTTCTCTCTCATCTGTTAACAATGTGTCTCAATTTGCCATTATATCAAGTATAGTAATGTGGTCACAGGTGGGAGATTCGGGGCGGGAGATTGCAACCTTCATGTGGTCCGCCCTGTTTCGACGAATGCAATCAACCTGGCGTGCACAATCAAGTAAGATCAAATAGAACAAGTTGTCCTACAACTTTAGACTGTGCACGCCATACGTAAGAAGAAGAAGAAGAAGAAGGTGGGAGATTCCAGGTGATCACTGAGATTGTAGACCAGCTTAATTACGATGAGGATGTCAATTAATTCTTCACACAATGAAGGATTGGAAGTGTGGTAGAGAATCAGTAAGGGAACAGGGTTGAAAAGGTGCCAAGACTATTCAACCCTGGCAGGTGGGTCCAGAACCAGGTGGGGGGAAGTCTGCAGGTGAAATGTGTGTGAAGTAGGTGGATGGAAACAGGGGATTAGGGAGGTGGAAGGCGGGGGGGGGGGGGGGGGGGGGGGGGGGGGGGGGGGGAGTTGAAGGAGGGGGGTGTGGGAAGAATACCAAGGAAGATTAAAGAGAGTGAGAGATTGAGGGGATGGGAGAACAGAGAGCAGGGTAAAGTTATTTATAATTGGAATAAACAATGTTCATACCATTGGGCTGCAGACTACTCAGGTAGAATATGAGTTGTTGATCCTCTAGTTTGCATTGGGCCATACCCTGGCAGTGGAGAAGGCCAAGGCTGGACATGTCGGTGTGGGACTGGAACAGGGATTGAAATTGTATGTAACTGGGAGCTTGGGAAGGCCATTACGGACTGAGCGGGATGCTCCACAAATTGGTCTCCAAGTCTGTGTATCCCAATTGCACACCATTTCAGTTCCCCTTACCACCCGATCCATTTGGTTACATTCATTAGGTTCGCTTCCTCTGGTCCTCGCATTCCTCCACTCTGTCTCCAGTCGAGCTTCTGAATGAAGCTGTAAGCAAAGGCTGCTCTCGAAGTCCAGTGTCATTGTCCTTTTGAAAAACGGGGTTGTAAAGGTAGTCACCATTAATCAGAAATGAAATGTAAAATTACTCACCACAATAAATCTCAATTAGACTTAATATAATTCATTTACAGTTCGCTGCAAGCAAGTCAGTTAAAGTGTGAGCATTTGCTACAGTGTCACAGGCCCTGTTTGAGCTCAGTCACAATTAAAGATACAGCTTTATCACTGAAAGCCTTTTAACCAGGCCATATATTTGTATATTTATGAGTGTGTGTATGCCCGGCTCAGAATTGATTTGCATGAATTATGAGACTACTTTCCTCAAGGGCTCTTGTTTTATGGAACATTCACAGCAGCAGGTGAGAGATATTTCCAACGTGGAAAGGGTGGCTGTTTGTCACAGATCATAGCCCACAGCCAATTCATCAACCAAATCTGGCCTTTGTGGAAAAATAGCTCCTGATTCTAATGTTGACTGTCTTTTTTAATCGCTACAAGAAATAACTATGGAACATGCCATATGATGCCAGTGCTGTTGCTGCTTAAGGGGGATTGTTTATATTCATTTGCAAATGTGCTATTCACTAATAAGGATAACATTTGCTGCTTGTATCTGATTACCCTTGAGGAATGGGGCTTTGAGCCGGTCACTCATTGGGCTGACGGAACTCCCGGTGTGGTCAGGGTAGGAGCTCGGCAAGTTGTGCCAGGAGCTGTGCCGGCCTGTAAGATCCAGCCTCACCGTGGGAGTGAAATCTGAGGAGATACAGTGATTGGGAATCATCTTTAGACATTTTACAGATACAGTGCGGAAACAGGCCCTTCGGTCCACCGAGTCCGCACCGACAGGCGATCACCCCATACACGAGCACTATCCTACGCACTAGGGACAATTTACAATTTTACCAAAGTCAATTAGCCTACACACCTGAACGTCTTTGGAGTGTGGGAGGAAATCAGAGCACCCAGAGAAAACCCACAGGTTTACAGGGAGGACGTACAAACTCTGTACAGACAGCACCCCTAGTCAGGATTGAACCCATGTCTCTGGCACTGTAAGGCAGCAACTCTACTGCTGCACCACTGTGCCACCCCTTTATTTCCTGCATATCTCTCTCATCAGTAGATCAGTTGAAGCTGATTTTTCATTGATGATACAGATAAATGTAGAACCACAATCGTTGTCATAAAGACATATAGTTAACTATATAGTCTGAAGAAGGGTTTTGGCCTGAAACGTTGCCTATTTCCTTCGCCCCATAGATGCTGCTGCACCCGCTGCGTTTCTCCAGCATTTTTGTCTACCTTCGATTTTCCAGCATCTGCAGTTCCTTCTTAAACTTAGTTAACTAGGTCCATCTTCCTGTAGAACCTAGAGACTGCTTCAACACAAAATGCTGCATACATTTAGAAAGCCAGGCTGACTGACGTGATGAGTTTTCTGTTTCATTTCAGATTTCCAGCATTTGCAGCTTCTGATTTACCCTTTGAAAAATGATGTGGCCTGGTATTGATGGTATTTCCACAGGATCCCCGAGAAAGAGGTTGATCACAGATGGAATAGACCCTTCTGTTACCCAGTATCCAAAACATATTTCTCATTACGATATTCCAAAACAGAAGGAGACCATTTGGCCCATCGAATCAATGCCAGCTCTAGCCGTCCCACTAGTCTCTTTCCCTCATTCCCTCCCTACCTATCTCCTCAGTTCCAACAACAGCAGCCGGAAACATCTTTAAGAATATTGACATTGTTTTAAAACTGTATTCTTGAATATAAACTACAACTTTTTTCACAAAGAGTCACGGCCCAACTTGCCCATGTCGACCAAGGTGTCCCATCCACCCTGGCCCCACCTGACGGCATTTTGCCTCTAAACCTTTTCTATCCATGTACCTGTCCAAATATCTTTTAAATGTTGTTATAGTACCAGCTTCACCTACCTCCTTTGCCAGACCGTTCCATATACTCACCACCCTCTGTGTAAACAGTTGCCCCTTAGGATCTTATTAAATCTTTCCTCGCCTTAAACCTATGTCCTCTTGATTCCCTTACTCTGGGTAACAGACTATGTAGATTCTCCACTTTCGGTCCCTTCAATTTCTCCAATACTTGTATGGTGACAAATGCTCTCTTCTTCCAGCTCCTCTCTGATGTTGACCTGTCATTCAGGAGACTTTCTATGTCTCACCCCATGAATATAGACAAATAACTGTGGTTTCATTCCTCTGCTCTATCTTCCTGCCCGGTACAGTTTCACCCAGCTGATTGCTCCTCAATTTCACCCGACTGATTAGCCCTTGAGTGACTCCAGTATTTTGTGTCTACCTTTAGTATAAACCAGCATTTGCAGTTCCATTTTATTAATTTTACCCGGGTCAATCTAAAAAGGAAAGGACAACTGTGCTAGTCCTTTCCTTTAACACATCCACAGAAGCTCTACGT
Source organism: Amblyraja radiata (assembly GCF_010909765.2). Taxonomy (NCBI): domain Eukaryota; kingdom Metazoa; phylum Chordata; class Chondrichthyes; order Rajiformes; family Rajidae; genus Amblyraja; species Amblyraja radiata. The sequence goes on along the minus strand of NC_045982.1, from coordinate 23,162,810 downwards.
CTGCTTGCATGCTTCTCTATGGCTCGCCTCATTTCTATTCCCCCCCTCCTTCCTCGCTAACACCTTCTCCTTTACTGAATTCTGCAATTTTCACAATGCTCGGATCTGTGCTTGAAGCTACTTGTTGCAAAATTGATTTGCAGAAGGTCTTGGATCATTTTTACAACTGCACAGAGAACTGCAAAATAGAACATAAAAAATGCCAGAGTAGCAAAGGACCGTTGTATGGAATTCAGTCAGGTAAGGCTGTGTTTGTGGAGCCGTACATATGAGGAATGCTTTTCCAGGAACACCATACAATTTCCTGAGTGAAATTGTGCTCTTCTAGACATCTGACTGTACTCCTCCTTTCACAGACATGGATCGGCTACTTTCCCAGTTCGATGCCCAGAAAATAAACCTATTCCTGGTGCAAGAGGATACAAGGAACTGCAGATGCTGGTTTGCATAAAAAGAAGAACCCAATGGTATGGACATTAAAACTACAAAACCCTTCAGACCCCCTACATGGACACGCACCTATTTCTCGCTTCACATTTCGCAATTCTGAAATCCTTCGGCCTTTTCATCTCTGGCCTTTGTCCAACCATTAGCTTATCAAAACCCCCTCCCTCTTGTATCAACCCTTTTAGCTTCCAGACTTTGTCCTGCTCCCATCTCTCTTCCAGTTTTCCTACCCCCTCCCCCCCTAAAATCAGTCTAGAAGGACCCTGACCCAAAACCACACCTGTCCATGTTCACCAGTGAAGTTGACAGCCCCGCTGAGTTATGCCAGCACTTTGTGTTGCTCCCATTACAATATCTGTTCATGGTATAGCTGGGAGAGATTGATCCAAAGAGCCTCCATCAATGGCACCACGATACCGCTGGATGTTTCAGGTACATTGTTCGTGTGTCCCGGAGCCGGGCCCTGCAGAGTGGCCGTTGTTCCAGTCGATCAGGGGGTCAGCCTGGGTGTCCCAGGGAGTAACGGTGGGGGGGCAGTCGACAGAAGGTCCAGCCTGGGTGTGGGAGATCATTGTGGTAGTGGAGCTAAGGGCATCTCTAATCTCATCTCCCTGCATGTGATCCATATCCCTCCATTCCCTGCATATCCATGAGCCTGTCCATAAGCACCCTGAACACCACTATTATATCTGCCTCCACCACCATCCCTGGCATTGTGTTCAAGCATCCACTACACTCTATGAAACAAAACTTGCTCTGCACATTTTATCAAGGAGGCTTTGAGAAAATTCTTGAATTTATTCTTTTGTCCCTTCCCACAGTGAAGATTGGAAAAGTGAGACTGCATCAGGAGTCTGGTGTAGGGTAAGTCAACAAAGTGTCTTCACCACAGCGGGTGGACTGGGTGCACTAGGAGTCTCAATGCCTGGCACAGCACATTGAAGCAGTACAGAGACCAATCTCGAGTCTGAAGAAAGATTCCACCCGAAAAGTCACGTATCTATGTTCTCCAGAGATGCTGCCTGACCTGCTGAGTTACTCCAGCACTCGGTGACTTGTTTTGTAAACCAGCATCTGCAGTTCCTTGTATCCCATCCAACAGATCGCACAGTTGTCATTCTATTATTGCAAAGTTAAAGATGATAATAAGATGGGACCTGCATTTTCAGATCATTGGAAATTAATTTCAATTGACACAGTAAGTTTATTGTATTGCAATGCGTGTATTATTGGCACTTTTTATCAGCTTTTAATTCCAAACCAGTTGAATGAATTGCTGGTGAAAAGTACAATTCATTATTGACCTGTGCAGTATTACATGGTTGTTTGAATAATGGCTTTAATGCAAATGCTTTCATGCATCTTTTCGCCGTCTTGGTGGATATGCATTTCAAATTAATAACCAGATGTAAGGCCACCAGTAGTTTTACCCTTCCCACAAACCTCTTTGTTCCTCTGTAATTTTCTGCCGTTTGTACTCCACCTTCTCTGCCTTTGGTTTTCATTTAAATTCATGAAGCGGTTTGTTTGGCTTAAGTCTGTTGAAAGGAAATTATGTTGTGCAAGAATAAGATATTGCAATTGCAAATCTGACTCTATTCCGTGCACTGCAGTGATACGATGTGATGTTAATAGATTTGTTCCAGATATTAAGCCACACAGCAATGTAGAAAATCATCCCATTTCTGTTATGATTCACAGGGAAACAGAACAAAGGCCAGAGCTCTCTGCAGAGCAAATTCCACAGAGCTATGCGAGCAGTGGCCGTTGGTGAAGGCTTCTCGCCTGGAATGTCAGAGCTGTTCTTTCAAGAGGGTTCCCAAGATCAACCATAGGATGCTTGGTTACATTCAGAGTGTGGGTGCTGTCGGCTCTGCCTGCCTCCATTCTCCTAAGCTGAGTGAGCCACGTCAATTGATTAGCCAATTCAAATGACCACCATAATCTAAAACAAAAAGCATTGCAAAGTACATCACAGGATCAGGCCCTTCAGCCTGCTGTATCGGTGCTGAATATGATGGCAAGTTAAACTCTGCCTGCACCTGATCCATTTTCGGATGGCACTAAAGTGGTTCATATTGCACACAGCGAAGATGGTTATCAAAAATTACAGCAGGATCTTGATCAGTTTGTCAGGTGGGCTGTGGAATGGCCGATGGAATTTTATGCAGATAAGTGCGATGTGTTGCATTTTCTGAAGCCAGGGCAGGACTTGAATGGCAGGACAGTGGGAAGTGTTGTCGAGTAGAGAGATCTAGGAGTGCAAGAAAATGGCTTATTGAAAATGGCGCCACAGGTAGATAACTTTGTCAAGAATGCTTTTTTACATTGGTATTCATCAGTCAGGTTTTTGCATATAGTTGGGATGCTATGTTACAGTTGTACAAGACATTGGTGAAGCCATATATAGAGTATTGTGTTCAGTTGTTAAGAGGGAAAGAGTGCAGAGAAGAGTTATGAAGATGTTGCCAGGACTTAATGTCCTGAGCTGCAGGGATAAGTTGGGCAGACTAAGACTTTATTCCTTGGAGTATAGCAGGATGAAGGGTGATCTTATAAAGATGTATACAAACATGAGAGAACTAGATAGGGTGAATGAATGAAGTCTTTTACCCAGAGTAGTGGAGTCAAGAACCTGAGGATGTAGGTTTAAGATGAGAGGGGAAAAATTAATAGGAACCTGAGGGGCATTGTTTGTATCTCACAGGGGGTGGTGGGCTTATGGAATGAACTGCCAGTGGAAGTTGTTGAGGCAGGTATTATGACAACTTTTAAAAGACATTTGGACAGATACATTAATTGGAAAGGTTTAGAAGGATATGGGCCAAAAGTGGGCAGGTGGGACTAGTTTAGATGGGGCATCTTGGTTGGGATAGGCAGGTTGGGCCGAAGGGCCTGTTTCCATGCTGTATGACTGTATGACTCCATACCCATCCATTCCCTTTTGTAGAAAGGATTTCTTATTATATCACAAGTACTTTGATGCAAGGTCGAGCACTTTAGTGGAGATGTCATCACACCTGTGGTTCTACATGTCATCACAATTTAATAAACTAAGTAGATTGTACAATGTCACTTATCTAAACTAATTACAACGTTTTGGACATCTTCCACATCACACAAGAGCAATCCAACGAGCCCTGTGATTGGAATTATTTAGCTCGTGGAACTACTGATCATCCTCATCAAAGCAGTTCCTGTTTCTTGCTGATCGAGAAGGTAAGACAGAGGCGCTTATCAAGGTGGAGTTCAGGGCAGCAGATAGGCTGCAGACATTTTACACTCCTGTTGGTTGGAGGGCCACAGGTTCTGATCCTGTTTGTGAAGCGGTCCCTTTGCCAGGCTCTTGAGACCAAGACTGAATGGCAATAGACAATAGACAATAGGTGCAGGAGTAGGCCATTTGGCCCTTCGAGCCAGCACCGAATGAGGGAGGAGGAAAAGGTTTGAGGTGGGAGAAAGAGAGTTATGGTGGAGGTTTGAAGTGTGAGGGATGTGTTTGAGGTGAGAGGGAGAGGTTTGAGGTAGAAGGAAGGGATTTGTGGTTGGAGGGAGTTTTGAGATAGGGGGACGTTTGAGATAAGGGGAACAGGTTTGAGGTAGGTTTAAGACAGGAGGGAGCGGTTTGAGGTAAGAGGGAGGTTTAATGTAGGAGAGGGTTTTGTTTGGAGCGAGAGGTTTGAGGTAGGATGCACGTTTTTTAGGGAGGAAGACGTGGTTTGATTTAAAACATTCAAGAGCAGCATTATAAAGTACTGCGCAATGTCAGGGGGGTCAGATATTGCAGTGGGATTGGAAGTGGGACAATAGCTCGAGCTTCGTTCAAAAGCTACTGCAGTTATTCCGAAATAAAGTTGATTTGTGGTTTCATGCTAGAAAAAAATCATGAAAGTCAATTTAAAAAAAATTGAATGTGCAACTTTTATATTTTTCAAGAAAAAGATCGATATCTCATTTGTCCCATTGGCTGATATAAAAGATACTAAATCACCGTTGCAAGGAGAACAGAAAAGTATTCCTGTAGCCTCCACTTCCATCACAAACAACAGCTGTATTTATCTGCGTGTGGTGTTGGGGGATTACTGGCTGCATCGATACACATAGTTGTGCTGTGTTTTCTCCACTGCAGATGTAACTACACTGCAAAACTCACTGCCTGCAGAGGGCACAGTGACATGAATGATGCTGGATAATTGTGAGTTTATTCTCAAGCCAAGGTGCCAACAGTTCTATATTGCACACTAACTTCCCTTCTAAACCCTTGCATGCCCCCCCCCCCCCCCCGTTGCGTTCCCCATTCATCCATCTGTCTGCTGCTCCTCATTTGTCATACACATGGAAGGAGGCCCTTCAGCCCACCACATCTATGCTGACCAGTGGGCACATGTCCATATTGATTCCACCTGCATTCTCTCCCGCAGCGATTTAAGGCTGGTCTATATATTCCTTCAATTCTGTCAATGACTCTGCCTTCATCACTCTCTCGGTTAATGTGTTACAGGTATTCACCACTCTCTGCATGAGAAATGTCTCCTTCTAAAGCTCGCCCTTATTATCCTAAATCAATGTCTTGTTTTGTTTACCCCTGATATGGGGGATGTTTTCTGCAGTCAACCCTATCTATACCCCCCCCCCCCCCCCCCCCCCCCCCCCCTCCTCTTGAAGGTGGCACAGTGGCACAGCACTAGAGCTGTTGTCTTACAGCGCCAGAAACCCAGCTTCAATCCAGACTCTGGGTGCTGTCTGTATGGAGTTTTTCTTTTTCTTTTTCTTTTTATCTTTGTGTTTTTTTTTTACATTTATAAGTTTCCTTTTAAAGATTTAACTATATTTACATAGAGACCGGGAGGTCTATATTCATTGTGTATTTTGACACTGGTCTCATATTAGGTAATACCTGTTATTAATGTAATCCTGATCCCTATGTATCAATACCATTGTTTTGTTTATCATTATTCTTTTTGCTCTGTTTTTTTATGTTTTATTTTTGCTTTTTGTTTGGAAAAAAAAACGATAAAAAGATTTTAAAAGAAAGACAGAGTTTGTACGTCCTCTATGTGACCATGTGGGTTTTCTCCGGATGCGCTGGTTTCCTACCACACACCAAAGACATACAGATTTGTAGGTTAATTGGCTTTGGTAAAAATTCTAATTTGTCGCTAGTGTGTAGGTTAGTGCTGGTGTACGGGGTGATTGCTTGATGAGTTGAATGGCCTGTTTCTGCATTGCATCTCTAAAGTCTAAAGTCTAAACTACAACATTTGTTTCCTTTGTGAAACCCGAGTAAAACTATTCATTTAGGACCTCACTGATTGTGGCACCACACACAGATGGGCCCTGTTGCCTCCAATAGGTCACACACTCTCCCTGGATATTTGTTTGTCCTTAATATACCTTGAAAATATATTTAAAATGACTGCCAGTGATATTTTGTGAACCCTCTTTGCTTTACAAATTTCGCTTCTAAGCACATCCCCAGACTTTCTACTGTAGACAGGTCTCTCCCGTCTTCAGTATCATGTGTTTCTCTTTTTGCCCTTTTCCGACGCTCAATACCCCTCGACTCCCAGTGTTCCCTGTACTTGTTACTCCTGGCTTTCACTCTCGCAGAACACATTGTCCTGACCTCTCAATATTTCTCCTCTGAGTGCTTCCCACTGTGCAAATGTGGACTTGCCTCTAGATGCTCCCAGTTTCCTTTTTGTCATGCCCTGTCTTGTTTTGTTTGGCTGCCCATCTGTCTGTTCAGTGCCGACTTGTGTTTGCCCATCTCTCTGTCGGTCCATCTAAAAGACACAAACTGTTGTAGTAACTCAATGGGCCCGGCAGCATCTGTGAAGAATATGGATAGGTGATGTTTTGTGCCAGGAGTTCATAAGTTATCGGAGCAGAATTAGGCCATTCGGTCCATCAAGTCTACTCCGCCATTTAATCATGGCTGATCTATCATTCCCTCTCAACCCCATACTCCTGCTTTCCCCCCCTATAACCCTGACACCCGTACTAATCAAGGGAGCCTTCTTCAGACTAGACCCTTTGGGTCTCGAGCTGAAATATAGCCTATTCATGTTCTCCGGAGATGCTGGCTGAATGGCTGTGTTACTCCAGCACTTTGCATCTTTTTTTGTAAACCAGTATCAGCAGTTCCTTGTTTCTCCGTTTAACACTCTGGTTGTTTATCTGCCACTCAGCCTTTTGGCTACCTGTCATTTATCTATCTGTTTTGCTTACCTGGCTCTCTGTCCATCTACCTATCTGCTTGACTGCCTGTTTCTGTGACTCCCTGTCTGCCTGTCTGTCTGCCTGCCCGTCAGTCGGACTGTGTCTGACTGTGTGTGGTTATTCTGCAACTATTGCAGAACTGAGCCAATCAGCCAGAGTTGGCAGGCATTCCTGTTGGAACAAATCTACTTCCTATCCCATTAGCATTCTGCATAGGTAATTGTCGCTTTGTTGAATGTGTTTCTAAATGAGCAGCATAATGTTAATGCCAACTGTAGATCATTGGATGTGGAGTAACTTCCAAAGTGCCAAATGTCCGACCCTGCTGGAGCTCAGCTCTCAGCAGCCATCGCCTTCAGCTGTTCCCGACAGACAGGCCTGCGATGTGATCATGGATCTAGCTGATCACCCCGCTTGCAGCCCAGACACCGACTGGCCAGCTGTGTATTGACTGTCCAAGTCTCTCCTGTTGCTGAAGGAGCACGTACTTGGCAGGATGGGTAGGAGCAGCACTGGACAAAACTTGACTCTGTTACTCATCCACGCAGCTGCAGTCAGGTTAGTGGTCCGGACAACAATCCTCTCTTTGAGCTGCTGCTCCACCAGTGACTGTATCATCCCTCAGCCACCGGCGATCACCTCATCCCACCTCCCTCGCACGACACTCTGACAAAAGGAAGTGGATTCCTCCCACCTCAATGGCGGTGATTCACTGCTGACTCGAACTTCCCATCCACCATGAGCGCTGACCACTGATACTGATGTGTTTGGACCCTGGGAACTCAGACCAGCGGTGCGTGGTAATGTCTAGAACAATTCACTGCTCACACATCCACACATTCCATCATTCAGTTGTCCATGAAACCTTTCAAGTGTGGTTCATTTCAAGGATTGTATATATACTTAAAACAATGTGTAATCTCAGGAGCAGGGACAAAAATAAATTCCGTGTTGCCAGCATTTCTTCCCTTCCAGTGGAAGATTTGACATCTTACTTTATCAGAAAGAATCATTCAGTCCGCATCTCCTCCTTGCTCTCAATCCCCCAAAGCACCTGCTTCCAGCCGTGATTAAACTATAATTATTCTGGATATTTCCATCGTGCGCTGCACTGAGCTGGTCTCCACTCCAGAAACAGAGACGTTTTCAGACCTTCAATGAATAAAGCATTTGGTACATGGCCACTGTTTCTTCTTCCGAACAAGAGTTTACTTCAGTATGAGACATTCCCGTGACACCAGCCACAGTTCTGCTGACTCAGCCTCGATACAGGGCAGAGATGTCAGTCACAAGACGAACAAAGTTTCTTCCATTCCGTTCCTAGGTGGAGCTACATCAGCTCCTACACACAAACATATCCCTCAGTCTGTGGTCACTTTAAAAAAGTGGCTGCAGAACTTTATCCAGAAATATCATCGAAAAAGAGGATGAACATCAGGCCAGCGACAGGGAAACTGTGGAGAAAATCCTCAAGGATAGGAACTAGGTTTATTTGACAGACAAGAGGCAGATCAGAATAGTCAGCATAGCATTGCGCAGGGGAGATCCTGTCGCACTAAATGTACAGGTGGGACATGTGATCCCTGTACCTTTGGGACAGGTGAGTGTGTACCAGGGAACAGGTGAGTCTGTACCAGGGAACAGATGAATTTGTACTGGTGGGCAGGTGAGTCTGTGCAGGTGGGACATGGGATCCTTTACCTGTGGGTCAGCTGAGTATGTACCAGTCTGGAGTCTATGACTAGCTCCTTCATTTTGCTAACATTGTGGAGGACGTTGTTGTCTTGCCACCATGGCACTAAGCTTTCTATCTCCTTCCTTTGCTCCGTTTCATCATTGTTTGTGATCCAGCTCACCACAGCCGTGTCATCTGCAAACTTGTAAATGGAGTAAGAACTACATTTGGTCGCACTGTTGTGAGTGTATAGGGAGTACAATAGCCGACTGAGAACACAACTTTGCGGGCACTGGTATTGAGAATTATTGTGGAATTTTGTTTGTTGAGTTTGTTGCCTATCCTCACTGATTGTAGCCTAAGGGTCAGGAAGTCGGGATCCAGTGGCAGAGGGCGTTCTGACTCCTAGATCCTGGAGTTTGAAGCTGGGTTAGGTTGAACTTGTGTAGTTGAAGATGGAGCTACAGTCAATAACCAGGAGCTGACATAGATATTCCAGGGATGAGAATAGACCGGGCAAATGCTGCAGACTGGGAACAAATTGGAATAGGCAAGCTCGTTTTTTTTCAACTGAGCCCTTGGAGAGGCTCAACTAAGTTATTTATAACTATGACGGACTTGGATAGGGGAAAGAGAGGAAGGACATGGATTTACAATAATTGTTTGAAGGAATAGGGGGGGGGGGGGGGGCAAAGGTGACAATTAAAGTGACCACATAGGTGTTTGGAACAATGCTGAGAGGACTGGGGACTGAAACGTTTCCACATTTAAAGACGATCTGGGAGTGGACTTGACAAGACGTGACCTCAGGGTCACGGACCAGTGCCGGCAGCGAGGATGGGTTGGATAGCTCTTTATTTTCAAGAACAAAGACGATGGGCGGAATGGTTTCCGAGATATATTCCGGACCATTCAATGAGGAGAGGCATCCAGCCTGTGAGACCTGTGGTCAGGCAGAGGGAAGGTGCATCAAGGTGCATCACACAGGTGACTGCCACAGGTACTTCCACACCCTGGCAGCATGCTGGAGAACCAGGTAGGGAAACACGTGGGCAGGAGCACCACTCCGTCAGAAGTGGCTAAAACACATACTTCACACGTGTGCAAATCGACACATGTGTCAATATCACACATAAGCAAACGTCACCCGTTGAAGTAAACACAAAGAATTCCAGAGGCTGGTTAATACACAAAGTGCCCAGGTACCTCAGCGGGTCAGAGCATCTCTGGTGACCATGGATAGATGATGTTTCGGGTCACCCATGCAGTTATGGAGTCACAGATCCACAAAGATTCTCCATCCGACGAAGTTGACACTCACTGTCAAGGAGCCACTTACATTAAACCTCTTGCACTCTCCCCACTTCAACTTCTCCTCACAGTCTATCACAAGCAGCAATTTTTGATCCACAGCTTTGGAATGTGGGCAGGAATAGAAGCACCCAGAGGAAACCCACGTGATCATCGCGAGAACGTGCAAACTCCACAGAGACAGCCCCCCGAGGTTAGATTGAACCTAGATCCCTAGAGCAGTAAGTCAGCGTCTCTACTACATTCACCTCAGGCCCACTCCTGTCATTAGACAGACAGAACAACTACATGAAATCCACCAGCAGTGTGATCAGACGGTGAGAGCTAAAGTAAGCAAGGTCAATAACACGTCCAGAGATGGTGGGAACAAAGGAGGAGCTGAGAGTTCCCAAGCGACCTTTGTGAAGAATACTTCTGAGCATTGCGTTCAGGGAGGTGCGGGTCTGTGAGCGAAGTAACAGGGAAGATTGCGGTTACTCCGGCTGCCAATAGCGTGAGAAGAAGCCAGAGCCACCGCCTTCATCCGTTAATGAAAGGTCATTGCATTTCTGAAGGGAATGTGGGGGGCGGGGGGTGTAAGATCAAAGAGGAAAATCACAAAAGGTGTGGGATCAGAGAGCGAGAGAGAGGGATGAACAGAAGGATGGGAATGTGCAGGGAATGCGACACAGCGGGAGAGAGCGAGGTAGGCCCAAGGCCTGACTCTCACTCTCAGCCTTGTCAAGTGTACCAGATATAACCTTAACACTTTGTACCTGCACCTAGAGCGATTACACACAGTCACAAGTCTCTTCATCAGGTTGAATTAGGTGTGAGCTGGCAAGTCTCACACATACTCTTTAACAGAACAGAGTGCTCGAGTACTCAGAGGGTCAAACAGCATGTGTGGAGGGAATGGACTTTTCAGGCCGGAGCCTTTCTTCAGACTGAACAGCCCCTCCAGATCTCTCGAATCCTCCATTTATAGTACAACTCATTGCCATCTTGTCTTTTCCCAAAATCAACGGGCAACACTTACCATTTTTCAGCCCATCTGACGGACCTTCATTACCCCCGTGACTGATACGATAGTTTCAGACATCCCTTCAGCAATCATACAAGGAAATTATTACATGTCTCTAAAAATATCACAGTTTCGTTTTAGAGACAAAAAAAGCTGGAGTAAGAAGGGTCTCAACCCGAAACGTCACCTATTCCTTTTCTCCAGAGATGCTGCCTGACCCGCTGAGTTACTCCAGCTTTTTGTGTCTATCTTCAGTTTAAAGCAGCATCTGCAGTTCCTTCCAACACTATACTGATTTTCTTTTCAACCAGGTGCTTACCTGTAACCGGACTTTGAAAGCCATTAACAATTACTTTAGAAACATAGAAATTAGATGCAGGAGTAGGCCATTCGGCCCTTCGAGCCTGCACCGCCATTCAATATGATCATGGCTGATCATCCAATTCAGTATCCCGTACCTGCCTTCTCTCCATACCCCCTGATCCCTTTAGCCACAAGGGCCACATCTAACTCCCTCTTAAATATAGCCAATGAACTGGCCTCAACTACCTTCTGTGGCAGAGAATTCCAGAGATTCACCACTCTCTGTGTGAAAAATGTTTTTCTCATCTCGGTCCTAAAAGATTTCCCCCTTATCGTTAAACTGTGACCCCTTGTTCTGGACTTCCCCAACATCAGGAACAATCTTCCTGCATCCAGCCTGTCCACCCCCTTAAGAATTTGTAAGTTTCTATAAGATCCCCCCTCCATCTTCTAAATTCTAGCGAGTACAAGCTGAGTCTATCCAGTCTTTCTTCATATTAAAGACCTGACATCCCAGGAATCAGTCTGGTGAGCCTTCTCTGTACTCCCTCTATGGCAAGAATGTATTTTCTCAGATTAGGAGACCAAAACTGTAGGCAATACTCCAGGTGTGGTTTCACCAAGACCCTGTACAACTGCAGTAGAACCTCCCTGCTCCTATACTCAAATCCTTTTGCTATGAATGCTAACATACCATTCGCCTTCTTCACTGCCTGCTGCACCTGCATGCCTACTTTCAATGACTGGTGTACCATGACACCCAGGTCTCGTTGCATCTCCCCTTTTCCTAATCGGCGACCATTCAGATAATAGTCTACTTTCCTGTTTTTGCCACCAAAGTGGATAACCTCACATTTATCCACCTTATACTGCATCTGCCATGCATTTGCCCACTCACCCAGCCTATCCAAGTCACCTTGCAGCCTCCTAGCATCCTCCTCACAGCTAACGCTGCCCCCCAGCTTCGTGTCATCCGCAAACTTGTAGATGTTGCATTCAATTCCCTCGTCCAAATCATTAATATATATTGTAAATAGCTGGGGTCCCAGCACTGAGCCATGCGGTACCCCACTAGTCACTGCCTGCCATTGTGAAAAGGATCCGTTTACTCCTACACTTTGCTTCCTGTCTGCCAGCCAGTTTTCTATCCACATCAAGACTGAACCCCCAATACCGTGTGCCTTAAGTTTGTATACTAATCTCTTATGTGGGACCTTGTCGAAAGCCTTCTGAAAGTCCAGATACAACACATCCACTGGTTTTCCCTTATCCACTCTACTAGTTACATCCTCAAAAAATTCAATAAGATTCATCAGACATGATTTACCTTTCATAAATCCATGCTGACTTTGCCCTATGATTTCACCACTTTCCAAATGTGCTGCTATCCCATCTTTAATAACTGACCCCAGCAGTTTCCCCACTACCGATGTGAGACTAATGGTTGGTAATTCCCCGTTTTCTCTCTCCCTCCCTTTTTAAAAAGTGGGGTTACATTAGCTACCCTCCAATCCTCAGGAACTACTCCAGAATCTAAAGAGTTTTGAAAAATTATCACTAATGCATCCACTATTTCTGCGGCTACTTCCTTAAATACTCTGGGATGCAGCCTAGCTGGCCCTGAGGATTTATCGGCCTTTGATCCATTCAATTTACCTAACACCACTTCCCGACTAACCTGGATTTCACTCAGTTCCTCCATCTCATTTGACCCCCGGTCCCCTGCTATTTCCGGCAGATTATTTATGTCTTCCTTAGAGAAGACAGAACCAAAGTAGTTATTCAATTGGTCTGCCATGTCTTTGTTCCCCATGATCAATTCACCTGTTTCTGACTGCAAAGGACCTACATTTGTTTTAACTAATCTTTTTCTCTTCACATATCTATAAAAATCTTTTGCAGTCAGTTTTTATGTTTCCTGCCAGTTTTCTTTCATAATCTATTTTCCCTTTCCTAATTAAGCCCTTTGTCCTCCTCTGCTGGACTCTGAATTTCTCCCAGTCCTCTGGCAGGCTGCTTTTTCTGGCTAATTTGTATGCTTCATCTTTTGTTTTGATACTATCCCTGATTTTCCTTGTTATCCACGGATGCACTACCTTCCCTATAACCTTATTTTATGTTGTGTAATATTTTCAGGGTATTTATCAGTAGAATTAGCTTGTAAAAAGCATGTGTTTAGGGCAGTTGGAGTTTGATGGGACTGGGTAAGACTGTCAGTCTCTGAGTGGCTGAGTTACTGGCAGCACTGAGGCTCCTCAGTAGGTTGTACTCACATGCAAACCCCAAGGTTCTGCTCACCGCTGCGCTGAACACTTGTAGCTTCACTGTCTATGTTGTAGCCAAATCTGAGCCAAATTAATTGGCACACACAAGACACAGGTTAAATGTACGGACTGCTGGTGCAATCTCAGCAAGCATCACAATTAATGGGGGGGAAAGATAATTTGGCAGCTTGGAGCAGCAATTGTCAGACTGAGGTGTGAAATTTCAACCAATAATCCCAGGGTCAAACAAGTGAAGCTCCAGCAATCATGATTAGTAGTCTCCTTGTGTCGGAACTGATTCGCCCTAGAGATATCTCATTGAAATATTTCCCTGTATTGTGCTGAAAAAAATCCCAGAGTGTCACACAACTTGGAAGTGTGGTAGTGGAGGTGACCTCGGAGGCAGGCAGTGACTGTTTAAACAAAACCCAGACCTGACTGCACTTCACTAACTTTCATTTGTTGACTTTCCAAAGCACAGGAACACAAGAGGCTGCAGACAGGTGTGGTCTTGGCCCAGCCCATCCCAACACAGCGCCCCCCCCCCCCCCCCCCCAACTCCCCTCCTTCTAAAGCATCTACATGGTGCTGCCTCAACAATGTGGCATCTCTCCACCATTCGGGCCATGCCCTCTTCTCACTGCTACCATCAGGCAGGTGGTATCGAAGCTTGAAGTCCCAAACCACCAGGTTGAGGAACTGCTACTTTCCTACAAACATCAGGTTCTTGAACTGACCCTAATCCTACCTCAACAACGGACAACCATGGACCACCTCTTGCACAACTGTAGACTTCCTTTACTGAATATGTTTTGCACTTATGTCCTTTTTGTTGTGTAGTCTTTTTTTAATTATCTGCCTGTCTTTGTCCTGCCCCTCCTCTCTTCCAGCGTTCTTTCCCCTGCTACAATCAGTCTTAAGAATGGTCCAGACTCGAAACATCACCCGAATGTTCCCCAGTAGCACAGTCATGTTTCATGACTGTGTTACTCCTGCGTAAACATTGTGTCTTGTTTTGTAATCCAACATCTGACATTCCTTGTTTCGTCATTTAAAAGACACTTAGACAGGTATAGGGTTAGGCAACTTTTGGAGAGATATGGTCCAAACACAGGCAAATGGTACTAGCTTATGTAGACCATCCAGGTGGGCAAGGATGCGTTGGACCGAAGGGCCTCTTTCCATGCTGTACGGCTCTCGCCCAGAGACACTGCAAAGTTGCTCTTTATGTAGTTACCAACAAAAGCACTCGTCAAATCTCAGAGCACCTGATCAGGGCTTTGCACAGGAGATTGAAAGATCCCAGAAACTGTGAGTGTTGAAAGGAGAGCCCCAGACTGGGAAGTAATAATGAGAGAGAGGGAAACATCAGAGACTTTGGGCTATCTGGAGACATGTTAACATAATCCCATTTCAGGAATGATATGGAAGCTTTAGAGAGAGTAAAGAAGTTTACCAGAATTCTGCTATGATAAGAGAGCATTTAGCTTTCTGGAGAGGTTGGATAAACCTGGATTGTTTTTCTGAAGCATCTGAGGTTGAGGGGAGACCTGATTGAAGTGCATAAAATTATGCGAGGCACAGATAGAATAGACAGTCAGAATTATTTTCCCAGAGTGGAAATGTCAAAGATTAGAGAGCACAGTTCTAAGATCAGAAGGGGAAGTTTAAAGGAGATGTGTAGAACAATAATTTTACAGAAAATAGTGAGTGCCTGGGGTGGTGATGGAGGCAGATATGATAGTGTTGCTTAAGAGACAGGGACATGGACATGGATATGCATTACATGCAGGCAGAGGAGATCAATCTGACAGCATGTGGAGTACAAGCATTGTGGGCCAAAGGACCTGTTCCTGTGCTATACTGTTCTATGTTCTAATAATCTGGAAGTACTGCTTCAACCTGATGTGGGAATAAGGTACATGGATGGGAATGGTTTAGAGTGACTTGGACTAAACACAGACAAATGGAACTGGCTCAGATAGACATCCTGCTTGGCATGGATGAGTTGGGTCAAAGGGCCTGTTTCCCTGCTGTACAACTCTATGACTTCACTTGTACATTTCATCTCTGGGAACTGTTCCAGAATCCATGGCGTTTTGGAAGATGCCAACCAATATACGAACGACTGTCCTCAGCTTGTTTGAAACCTTAGGATTTATAGACTGATAAACCCAGTGCTTTCTCCCGAACTGGTTGCTCCTGATGCTAATTTTCGTCACTCCTCACCTGCCTCGGTCCTGCTGCCCTGCGATTGTTTCCAAGCAGTTTCCGGTCTTGCCCCACAAAAACTGAAACACATTGTATATTTAATTTGTCTGCAGTGTCCTTATCCCTGAATATTATTACTCCACTCTGTAAGGAGACTGCACAGCATTTGTCAGTCTGTTTTACATACCTTTGGAAGATTTTGCAGTCTGCATCTGTTCCTCCTAGTTTGCTCTTATATTCTACTTATTTTATCTTATCAACGGCATCGTCACCTCTTGCTGAATTCTGACATTGTTCCATTCCTCATACCTACTGCTTTTAACAGCAACTTTTCCTTTCAGTTAATGCTGTCTGTAATTTCTCTTGCAATCTACAAATTGACTGCTTTCTCTCTCTGGTGCTCCTGCCTTAGAGGGATATATATTCATCGTGAATGATGTACAAGCTCTTTAAATGCAAGCTACTGCTTATCATAGCTTCCCAATCTACCTCAGCCAACTCACACTTCATACCTCTGTTGTTCACTCGGTTTAGATTCAAGACCTTGGTTGAATTAAATCACCTTCAATCTTGATTTGAAAATCTGTCTCTTCCCAAAGGCCCCTAATCCTTTCTCATTGCATACTACTAGATATAAGAAATCTATTCCCTCGTAAGTCCTTCAAATTATTGATCTAGAAAACTATTCTTTATGTATTCCATGAATTCATCCTCCACAGTATTGCTGCCAATGCAGTTTCCCCAGTCGACGTGCAAATTATAGACCAAATTTTTGACTGTGGGATTTGCTAAATGGATCCATAACTTCATGATTTATACCAAGTCCTGCCTTACCACAGTGGCCCAGAGCACTGGAACCTCCTCACTCTTGCTATTTCTTTACTCCATCCAACTTCCTGACTTCCTCCCGGCTGCTTCACCCCAGTTTTCTGTTGTCAGTCCATCCCTCCACCTTTTCCATTTCCTTTCACTTCCAAACGTTAAGTATCCTGGACTATTTAATTTCCAAACTTGGTCACTTTGCAAACCATTGTTGGGGCTTTGACAGAGATCTTTGATCAGCCGCAGTTGAGGTCCAGGAAGGCTAGAGAATAACCAATGTTGATAGTAGAACTGCAAAAAAATACACAAAATGCTGGAATAACTCGACGGGGCAGGCAGCTTCTCTGGAGATGGCTAGTTGACGGTTTGGATCAGGACCCTTCTTCAGACTGATCTTGTCATTCCAATATTGGCCAATGCTGTTCCTTTGTTTAAGAAGACAGGTAAGACCACACAGATAAAGCAGGAACTTATCAGCCTGTGAGCCTCATATCCATGGTAGGGAAATTATGAAAAAATTCTGAAGGACTTGCTTGCATTTGGAAATGCACGGGCTTATTAGGGATGGTCAACATGGTTTTGTTATCTAAAATTGGCTTGGTCATAGAAGGTATTCGGCAGTGGTGGAGGGTGCTATTCTGACTGGAGGTTTCTAACCAGTGGTGGTCTGCAGGGACCTCTGTTGTTTGCAATATATACAAAAGACCAGGATGAAAATGTAGGTGGTCTGATTAGTAATTTTGCAGAAGACTTGAAAATTGGTGGAGATGTGGATAGTGAAGAAAGTTATCAAATAATACTGCAGTATATGTCAACTGCAGTTATGGGCAGATAGGTGGCAGATGGAGTTCAATCTGGACAAGTGAGGTGATTCATTTTGGGGTGTCATGTGCATTAGTAAAGTAGATGTACAGGGAGGTCTTGGTCCGCATGTCCACAGTTCCCTGAAAGCAGCCAAGCATGTAGATAGAGTGGTACAGACGATGCTATGATATGCTTACCTTCATTGGTCGGGACATTGAGTATAAAAGTCAGGAAACCATGTTGCAATTGTATAAGACTATGGATAGGCCGCATTTGGTTTGGCCGCCTATCGTGCACAGTTCTGGTCACCACATCACAGGAAGAATGAGGAGGCTTTGGAGAGGGTGCAGAGGAGGTTTTTCAGGATGTCAAGAGTCGAGGGTTGGTTCTAGTTGTCTGAATTGTTGAGTATCTATTGTAAGGAGAGATAGGATAAACTTTGATTGTTTTCTCTGGAGCACAGTGGCTGAGGGATGAACCGAGCCTGAGTACATAAACCTATGACAGGCACCAATAAGGTTGACAGTCAGAACCTTTTTCCCAGGGTGTAAAAAACCTGGTGGTGTAGATTTAAGCCGAACTATAGCACTGTTCCTGTGCTGTACTGTTCTATGTTCTAACATGAAAAAGCCCTTCAGCCCACCATGTCTGTGCAATAATGATGACGACATAAACTCTCATTTGTCTGCACATAATCGATATCGCTCCATTCCCTGCATATTCATATACCTGTCTAAATGCGTCTTAAAACCTCTATCACACCTGCTTCCATCACCTCTAATGACAGTGTGTTCCAGACATCCACCATTCTCTGTGGGGAAAAAAAGTTTAATCTGGTTTAAACTCTCCCACTCAGACCATAAAGCTATGCCCTCTAGTGTTTGACATTTCTACCCTGATGAGAGGGGAAAAGTTGAATGGAGATTCATAAGCCAGTTTTTTTACACAATGAGTGTGAGGTGCCTGGAATCCACTGGCTGATGGTGGATGCTTGTTCATACATAACTTTTCATACAGTTTTCAAGCCAGTCCGAATTAACTCACATCTCACACCTTCACAAGTGGTTTCCATACCGATTTTAGATTTCAGATTGAACTGAACACATTCAGGTTTGATGTAAAATTCCATCCCCTGATGGTCACCCTTCCCTAAAAGCCCATTAGCAGTCTTAGCTCAAATCTAACTATCTCAGTAAATCAGTTCCATCAATTAGGATATCCCAATGTTTATATTCTATGCCCCGACCCATGAAGCAGAGCTTACAGTGTGTGTCCTTCACCACCGATGGGTTTCTGTCACCACCTACAAGGAACCATTCACTTGGAATGCTGAGGACCCTCTGTTATATGTAATAGAATCATGCAGCGTGGAAACAGGCACATCGGCACAAATTGCCCACACCAGCCAATATGTCCCATCTACACTAGTCCCACCTGCCTACATTTTGCCCATATTCCTCTAAACCTGTCCTATCCATGTAAGAGTCTAATTGTTTCTTAAATGTCGTGATAGTACCTGCTTTAACAACCTCGTCCAGCAGCTCGTGCCATATACCAACACCCTTTATGTAAAAAAGTAACCCCTCAGTTTCCTATTAAATCTTTCCCCGTCACCTTAAACCTACGTCCTCTGGTTCGCGATTCCCCAACTCTGTTAAAAGACTTTGTGCATTTACCTGATCTATTCCTCTCACAATTGTGTACATTTCTATAAGATCAGCCCTCATTCTCCTGCGCTCCAAGGCAACATCCTTATAAATCTGCTCTGCACCCTTTCCAGCTTGATAATATCTTTCCTATAACATGATGCTCAGATCTGAACACAACACTCTAAATGTGGTCTTACCGACATCTTATATAACTGTAACATGATCCCCAACTTCTATACTCATCAATGTCCCTTAATACCCTACCATTTTCTGTAGACGTCCCACCCCTACTTGACTTCCCAAAGTGCATGACCTTGCATATTAAATTAGTGAGACAGGGTTTCCCCCTCACAAGGCCATGCTGACTATCCTTGATCAACTCTTATTTTTCAAAATGTACGTAAGACTATCTCTCCGAATATTCTCCAATAATTTCCCAATGATGGATGTGAGGCTCATCAACCAGTAGCTACCGTGTTTGTTCATTCAGCCCTTCTTAAAAAAAAGATCAACATCGACCACCTTCCTGTCCTCTGCATCTCACCTGTGGCTAGCAAAGATGCAAAGCTTCCCATTAGAGGCAGTTATTTCTTCTCTTGTTTCCCAGGTCTTTCTGGGGTAGATCCCACCTGGTATTTTTCCACCTGTATGTGTCAACACCTACTGCAGATGTGGATTGGAGAAGTTTCCATTATCTTGCACATACTACAGCTGCAACACACCACCACATCCCAACTCATCAAAGGTCATCACTCTCCAAACTCCACAACTGCATTGCACCCAATAGGTCTTCTCACTGGGCCTACAGCAGAACTTGCTCCCACAAGCAGCGGACTGCAGTTAACCTGTTCTTGAATTTTATTCAGCTGCTTGGCTGGCTGCTTGTTGACCATGTTCTAAGAGCATTTAGAAACATAGAAACATAGAAAATAGGTGCTGGAGTAGACCATTCGGCCTTTCGACCCAGCACCGCCATTCAATATGATCATGGCTGATCATCCAGAATCAGTACCCCATTCCTGCTTTCTCCCCATATCCCTTGATTCCATTAGCCCCAAGAGCTATATATCTAACTCTCTCTTTACATCAGGTCTATGGTTAGTGAGTACCACGGGCAATGGGATCACACTAGGAGTGGGCAGTGCACACTGTGCTAGCATAGGGCAGTTCGGAGTTCCATAAAAATCAGTTTGAAATCCAGGTCCTTTCTTTAATTTATGGATTTAAGAATCTGAGTGTCCCTCTGTTCCTCGAACGCCTGGCTCAACATTCAATGGCTGCTGTATCCCACAGTGATGACCTGGTTTAACATTAATTGGCTGCTGTGTCCCACAGTGACAGCACCATGAGAGGATTTACTTGACTGTCAGGAATGTTAACAACATTGATCAGGTAAGGTACTATATAAATGGACAAATTTGTGAGAATAAATAGTAAGATTAAACGAGAACTTACCAGTTTGAAGTTTGATCTGTATTTTATGAGGAGGAATGTTGAGGGAATACGTGAAGAACCCGCTTCCAACGCATGCGTGTCATTCTTCAAAGCAGCGGTGTGAGGTCACAGAAACTATAATGACCTAACATAGTAAGATTATCAAAGAGATACCAGTTTTTGATATGATCATAGGAGGGTGGGAGCAGAGGGCACGTATTCCCTCAACGTTCCGCCTCATAAAATACAGATCAAACCTCAAACTGGTAAGTTCTCGTTTAATCTTACTATTTTACTTCAGAGTCACGTGAGTGAATACGTGAAGATTTCAAAGCTCTGTGACCTCATGCCGTGGAACGAGTCCATTCTTCACAACTGCCTTGGGTATTGGGAGAGAGTATCATTAGCAATTTTAGACACACTTATACAAAGACTTGTGTGATATAACGAGAAAATAAATGTATTAATTGAAATCATAGCCCTGTAACCCTTCGGGCAAATTATAATATTGAACGTAAAATGCTTTCCGAAAATGATGATGGCTCCAAAACTGGTTTATTATAAAACCTTTGGAAAGTCCTTTCGGATGACCATCCTGCTATTCTGAGGATTTGGTCCGTGGGTACCTCCAGAATTTTTGCTGCGGATGTTGCTGCAGCCCTGGTGGAATGAGATTTAAAAACATTAGTGTCTATTCCTGCCATCTTTAGGACACATTTGAGCCACCTTGAGATAGTTTGGGTCGTGACCCTTTTGTGCGGTTTCTTGTAAGAAATTAACAAAGCCATTTCCTGACCTCGAATGCTCTTAGTATATTCCATGTATAATTGGATATGTCTTGCTATACACAGACGTTCGTCATACGGATATGCCATAAATTCAATCACTTGACCCGATGAACCTGGTCTGTTTTGTTTTATTAACTCATGTATGACAAACACCAGTTTCTCTGATGAGATGATCAAGGAGTCCAGGCTCAGTTTGCTTAATGACTGGACTCGTTGTGCAGTAACTAACGCCATGAGCATAACCATCTTCATGGTCAGTTTCTGCAGTGATAATGCTGTTATGGGCGACCAGCTCCTCAGCATGTTCAAAACGACACCCACATCCCAGATTTTGGAGTACCTGGTTTTAGGGGGATTTGCATTGAATATGCCCCTCATAAGTTTTGTTACCAGGGGGTGCGTTCCCACCGTGTGCCGCTCCGTTCCTTGTGATAGGAAATTGGAGAGTGCACTTCTGGCACTATTGATGGCACTGTAGCCCAATCGTTTATCATAATGGAGGTTTGTTAAGAATTCCAATATGGCCGGAATGTTCTTGGCCCTTTGGTCGAGGTTTTTGTCAAAGCAGTATATGCCCCATTTCTTGATGTGTCCGAGGTACTGCTTCCGTGTTGACAGTCTTTGTGCGGATGTGATGAGATTCATCGTCCTGTCTGACAGGCCCATGCCGTGTAGTGGGTCTTTCAGATTCTACAAATCAACAAATCCATAGTCTTATGGCATGGGTGACTGCCCCCCAGTTACTGGATGAATTAATAAATTCGGGCGATGTCCAATAATGGAACATGGTTCTAACACCATCCCCTGTATGACCGAATACCACGGTTGAGTAGGCCAATCGGGTACAATGAGAATCCCAGATGCCGAATATTGTTGAATTTTCCTTTGTACCCGATTGATGAGGCAGAATGGGGGAAAAGCATAAAAAACGCCATTTCCCCCAATGCAGTGAGAAAGCATCTGTAGCTTCTGCCCCAGGGTCTGGTTCCCAGGACACATACCTTGGTAATTGGTGATTCAACCTGGACGCAAAAATATCAATATCTGGTCTACCATATTTTGCTGTAATTTCAGCAAATACATTTTTATTTAACATCCATTCCGTGTTTATCATTAAATTTGCGTGACCTGGTGTCTGCCACTGAATTTAGCTTACCTGGTAGGTATGTTGCCGATATCCAAATGTTTCTTTGGATACACCATTTTGTAATACCATAGACGGGTTGTCAATAATGATGGGGTTGGAGCAATACCTAATGCTATGTTCCCACCACTGTAGTTCAATTATAGCTTCCGTAGGCAGCTCCATAGGTCTATCAAAATGACCTTTGTTAAATTTGAGTGCTCTAATTTTTGCTCTTTGCAAATTTTGATAATGTAATGGCCCAAAATGTGTGGCCGGGAATGTAGCCACAATCTTCCCAATTATCCGGCCTAC
Source organism: Amblyraja radiata (assembly GCF_010909765.2). Taxonomy (NCBI): domain Eukaryota; kingdom Metazoa; phylum Chordata; class Chondrichthyes; order Rajiformes; family Rajidae; genus Amblyraja; species Amblyraja radiata. The sequence goes on along the minus strand of NC_045982.1, from coordinate 23,140,439 downwards.
CCGTCTAATGGAGGGTCTGTTGGTGTTAAGAAGCTCGCTGCAATCCTCCTGTAGGGCTGCGGCTTTATCTATTGGTAAAGTTACTAACATATTGACCGTGTTAATGGTGAATCCTAGATAATCCATATTAGTTTCTGGTATCAATTTACACTTAACTACCGTCTGTGTTCCCCTCTGATGGATACTGTATAGTATGCATCTTTTAAGTCAATGCTTGCCATATAGAAACCAGCTGATACTAATTCTTTAGCAGTGATAAAGGTATCCATCTTAAAATGAACATATTGAACGAATGTGTTTAGGGTTGAAAGGTCAATGATAATCCTGCAACCCCCATCTTTTTTATTTTTAATAAATATGTTTGATACAAATTTTAATTGTTCATGAGTAGTATGCTCAATCACACCTTTTGTATACAATCGTTGTAGCTCCATGTGGGCTTTAGATTGTTCGGTTTTTGTAAGGACGAAATGCCTTTCTGGTGTATGTTGTACTGGGGGGTTATTGGAATGAGTAAATTCTATCAGATAACCCTGAATACTGCTTAGAATATACGAGTGTAGTGATTTTACACCATTCATAACTGTCGTATTGCAACCTCCCCCCCCCCCCCCCCGTCGTGGGTCCCTTTTTTTTTTTTTACAAAAGAACCCCACCCATCTACCTCCATGGTTACTGGTGGTTGTATTATTTTCTTGGTTTTTTGAAAAAGGGGGGTTCTGTTTTTATTGATTGTGTTCGAGGTTGTACTGGAGGTTGATGCTTCCGCTTCTTCCAGGGTGGCCGTCCCTGGCCATACCCTAAAAAGGCTGCTGCGGGTTGTATTGGTTTCTGGCAGTGCCACTGGTATGAGCCACACTTATCGCTCTTACATGTGGCTGGTACCGTGATCCAAAATAAGCCTTTGTGCTGGCTTTGATGAGCCCCAGTGTCTTGGCTTCTTCGTCCAGTTTCTTGACCTGTTTGGACAAGTCTTGCCCAAACAAAAGGGTTGAGGTTTAAACGGCTCTTTGTTTGCAAATTGTTGCGTATTTGGGATCCAGTGTCGGATGAATAGCAGCCTTCCGCATGCTATTCAGCTCATATTGTACATTACAAAACAGAGCTAATGCGTCTTGGTGGTCTTTAGTTAGCTCTGTTTTGTCCAGGGTGCGGGTGTAGGCTGTGATCCCTGCCGTAAGCCCCTTTAAGGTTTTCTGGATTTTGAGGTCCTGGTTCCTGATGTCCCTCCCCATATGCTTCCAAATGCATTGGTTGACACTGGGGATTTGTAATGCATCACAGTTACCAGGTGGCAGATGTCTGGCCAGTGTCTCTGTGAATATTTGTTGTTGGAGTTGATGGCCAGACTTGTAATTAATACTGGCTGCCATCCTGGAATCCAAGTCTGCCCCTGTTTGACTTGGTTTGAAGTAATCAGCCACCATGTCCAGCAGTGTATGTTTTTCTGCAGATTCAGGATCATGGGAAGCTGTGTGATCAGGGTCTGGCCCATCAGGGTCCTGCCCACTCTCCTCCGAAGAGGTCGAGATTTCAGGGGGTCCCTCACGGGGTACCCATATGGGGCTTACCTGCCCACTGTGGTTAGTCTCCACATTCATGGGACTGCCACTGTAAAGAAGCTCCTCCAGCAGCTCCTTTAGACGGTCTCTATGTTGAGCTGCACTTGCTATTTTTGGCTGCTCCCATTCCTGCAGCCTTTCAGCAGTGTGCTGCTCTTCTCTGTATCCCCGCTGTTCCCATCCCCGGTACTCACGGGTGCTGGTTTGCGGGCTTTCCTTGTCCCGCCGCTGGCCACACCGGTCCTGACTGTCGGTCCACGTCTGTTCCCGGTCAGCTGTTTCTCCTGGCTGCTCCGTATGCAGCCAGTCATAGCGGGTTTGTTCCGTCTCCCGCACCCGTTCAGCCCTGGTCCGATATTGATACGGGCTGGTCGCCCGCTGCTGCTCCAAGTCGGGCTTTTCGAGATGGTGCGTTTTCGTTTGAACTTTGCCTCCCGGCCGGGAAGTAAGTTTCGTCGGTGCCAGAATGATTTCTGGCCCAGCTGATTCCTCTACCGAGGCCTCTAGAGCCGACGGCTGCTGTCTCTGCCGTTCATCCACGTTTACAACGCGTTTCTCGGGCAGCTTTTTAGCAGACCGCTTCCTTTTTACTCTGTCCATTTGTGTAAACTAAAAATGCAGAGTCCTTACCTGCCTTCTGCTGGTCCTTTTATCTTCTCCCGTTACTGGGGGACGTCCTCCCCCCTCCTGTTGACTCGTGCAATGCGTGTAGCGATATGACACGCATGCGTTGGAAGCGGGTTCTTCACGTAGTCACTCACGTGACTCCGAAGTAAAATCCACTATTCCTACCCTACACCTCCGGCCTTAGCGAGCTGATATTGCCCAATGCTGGTGTTCACTGTAACATTCCGTTTTCAATAATTCAACAATGACAAAAAAGACAAAGTACTACTGAAGATGGAAAAACAAACAGAGGAAGGAATCTCAGCTGCTCTAAATGGAGAGATCAGTCAAAGGCCTGGAAATCTGTTTGCTATTGAATGAGATCTTGCCTGACAAATCTGTTGGGAGTTTTTTGCAGACATAACGAACAGGATAGACAAAGGAGAGTCAGTGGATGTTTAGTTTAGTTTAATTTAGTAACACAGTGTGGAAACAGGCCCTTCAGCCCACCGAGTTCGCGCCGACCAGCATTCACCCGTACACTGGTTCTAATCTACACACAAGGGACAATTTACAAAAGCAAATTAATCTACAAACCTGCACGTCTTTGGAATACGGGACGAATCCAGAGCACCCGGAGAAATCCCACGAGGTGACAGGGAGAATGTATAAACTCCGAACAGGCACTACCCATAGTCAGGATTGAATCCGGGTCTATGGAGCTGTTAGGCAGCAATTCGACTGCTGCTCCATCCTGCCGCCCGATGTTGTTTACTTGGATTTTCAGAAAGTCAGATAAGGTGGCGGACATGATTGTGCAAAACAAGATGGGAGCCCATGATATTAGAGGGAAGGTACTAGCATGGATAAAGGATTGGCTGCCTCACAGAAGGCAAAGAGTGGGAATAAGGGGGCCGTTTCGCTAGTGGTGTTCCGCTGGGTTCGGTATTGGGTCCGCTGCATTTTACATTATATGTTAATGATCTGAATGAGGGAATTGATGGCTTTGTAGCCAAGTTTGCGGATGATACAAAGAAAGGTGGAGGGGAAGGAAGTGTAGAGGAAAAAAGGAAGCTGCAGAAGGACTTGGACGGTTAGGGACAGGGGGCAAAGAAGTGATAGATGGAATACAGTGTCACAAAGTGTAGTCATGCACTTTGGTAGAAGGAATAAAGGACAAGATTACTTTCTAAGTGGGGAGAGGAGACAGAAATCGGACATGCAATGGGACTTAGGAGTGCTGGTGCAGGATTACTAAAAGTTAATTTGTACCATTGAGTCAACTGCATAATGTTAGCATTCATTTCCAGGGGACTAGAATATAAAAGTGAAGGTGTAACGCTGAAGTTTTATCAGGTGCTGGTGAGGCCACATTTGGAGTATTATGAGCAGTTTTAGGCCCTGTATCTGAGGAAGGATGTGTTGGCTTTGGAGAGGTTCAAGAAGAAGTTTATGATGATCCCAGGGATGATTGGGTGAGCATATGAGGAGCTTTTGAAGATTCTGGTCCTATACTCACTGGAGTTTGGATAAATGAGGGGAGATCTAGCATTCAAATTGAAACCTAGCAGATAATAAAAGGCCTAGTTAAAATGGACATGGAAAGAATGTTTTCAGTAAAGGGAGAATCTAGAACCAGAAGGTGGTGAATTTGTGGAATTCTTTGCCACAGATGTGTGGAGACCAAGTCATTGAGTATTTTAAAAGGGGAATTGATAGATTCCTGATTAATAAGGACATCAAAGGTTATGGAAAAAGAATGGAGAGTGAGGTAGAGGGCAAAAAATAGATCAGCCATGATTGAGGCAGAGAGGCTCGATGGATTGAATGGTTTAATTCTGCTCCTTATTCTAATGGTAATATGTAAAATGTGGGAGAGACGCTGTTTACAGGACCAGGACTGCTAGCTGCACTGGAACATCAATGAAGAACAGTACAGCACAGGAACAGGCCCTTCAGCCCATCATGTCTGTGCTGACCATGATGTCGTTAAACTAATCCCATCTGCCAGCACATGTTCTGTATCCCTCCCTAATTGCTTAAATGCCTCTTAAATGTTCTGTATAAATGCCTCTTAAAACTCTGTGTAGAAAATGTCCCCGCACACCTCCTTCAAACTTAGCCCCTCTCACCTACATCTAACTATGACCTTTGACATTTCAGCCCGGGATAGGTTCTGACTGTCTAACCTATCTATGCCACTAATAATCTTATATTGTATTTGTCTATCAGGTCTCCCCTCAGCCCCCGATGCTCGAGAGAAAACAATTCTAATTAGTCCAACCTCCTTTTATAGCTAATACCATCTAGCCCAGGAATAATTCTGGTAAAATTCTTCTGCACCCTTTCCAAAGCCTCCACATCTTTCCTGACGGGGGCAACCAGAACTGCACACAATGCTGCAAATGTGGCCTAACCAAGGGTTCATAAAGCTGGCACACGACCTTCTGAATCTTATACTCAATTCCCCGATCGATAAAGCAAGCAGACCGTATGCCTTCTTTACTCTTCTATCTACTTGTGCCGCCACTCTCAGGAAGCAATGGACTTAGACCAGAAGATCCCTCTGTACATCAATGCTGTTAAGGGTCTTGCCATTAATTGTATATTTTTCTCTTACATTCAACCTCCCAAAGTGCAACACCACACTTGCTCGGATTAAATTGTGGAACTCCAGGTTCACAGGAAGAGCTTTAAGGGCCTGTCCCACTTTCACAGCCTAATTCATGACCTTTTTTACTCGTGGACATTTTTCATCAGGCTAGAAAAACACCCCGACCTACTTGATGCCACGAGTACCTACGACTAGCATCACGGCCTGCTACGACCTACCTGCGACCTCCTACGACCTCGTGACGACCATGCTGCGAGTATGTGTCAAAGGCAAACTCGGCAAAGGTCGTGAATTATTTCGTGAAAGTGGGACAGGCCCTTAAGCCATCTTATATCGTTCGATGAACCTTCGGAAAGTCCACACTCCCGGCAGGTCCATGAGATTGTGACATTGGCTGGAGCCAACTTTAGAAAAGGACGAGTGTTGCCTCTCTCTAAAGAAACGATTAGCACGCTGTCATTCTCCGCTCAATATTTGGTTTGATAACTCTGGTATGGTATCACACCGATGATGCTGCCTCTGTAAACTAAATTAAATACATAAACTGTGAGAGGCAATGATGCAGGCGCATGCTGCACCAATGGATACACTGCTGGCAGGCGTATTGAATGTCTGATGCATCAGCCTTGCAATGGTGGCATTTGTCATTTAAAACAATTTCACGCTGTTAATAACAAGCTGCATCAGCTTAAGCTAGTTTTCCCCAGGAAGCACTTACATCCAGCATTAATATTCACATGAGATGAATGGTTTGGAAATTATCACGATTCCACGACGTTGGTGCGGTAACAATGAAGAGCTACCTTGTCTGATTAGCTTTAAAGTTTGTTATTGTATTCAATTTGCACTGACAGGCCGAAGTATTGCTGGGCAGTGTGGTGAGGAGAATCTGAATATAAACGCACCGCAGGCAAGAGTGAGTCTGATTAGGGAGCCTTTAATTGTCCTGTCAGAGTCTCACACAGGCTTCAGTCACAGTAATTGTCTGCGTGCACAGAGGCAGCACCACTGCAAGAACAGACCTAGCTGTGCAGTTGTGAGCTGCTCCATGAGGGAAGCGACCAACTGAGGCTACACACCACGAGAGTTTATATGGACTCAGGCGTGAGAGGAAGTGGGTTCAACACATACATACCTGATTTCAGATTTGTAACCCCCACTGGGTTGGATCATGCACACCCTGAGATGAGAAGGACACCAAGCAGAGGTGTCCGTCCGCCTGTACAGAGTACTGATCACAGCTCCCCCCGCTCGCTTCCTGTCCCTGCTGCCTCCTCCTCCATAATGGGCATCAGGTCCACCCTCACCCCTTGTCCTACTGCTCCCCCCCTCTAGCATCAACATCAGCTTTGGCCACCCCTTCTCCTGCCGCCTCCCCCTTCCCCCACCATGGGCATCAGTGACCCCCTCACCTCCATCTATGATGCCTGCCCCTTCAGTTTCACTCATCTCCCCCCATCCCTACTGCCTCCCCTCCAGTATTGGACGGGTGACCATCTCGCCCCTCCCCCTGCTGCTCCTGTATGGGCATCAGCCTCGCCCCCTTCTCTTGCCACCCCACCCCCTCCCCTAGTATTGCACCGGTGACCCCCAATCCCTGTGCCACCCCCTGACCCCGCGCCTCCCCCTCCAGGATGGGCTCCAGCTCCAGCTTCGCCACCTCCCCTGCCATCTCCCACTCCAGCATTGGCACCAGTCATCCCCTCACCTGCTGAATCTGCACAAACGGTGTGGTGTCGAACACAAAATGCTGGAGGAACTCAGTGGGTCAGGCAGCATCTGTGGAAGGAATGGACAGAGTACGCTTCGGGTCATGATCCTTCAGACTGATGGAGTGGGGGGGAGAAAGCTGGAAAAGAGAGGTGTCCACCTCTATTCTGGGGGGATGAAAATTGCTGATCTTGACACTTTTTCAATGCTTTTAATGACTGTCTCCACCCCTCTCTCTGGCAGTGTGTTCCAGGTACTCACCACTCTCTGGATGAAGAAGGTTCCCGTCAGATCCCATCGAAACCTGTTCTCCTGAATCTATGCTTTCTAGTTCTATTCACCCCTGATAGGGGGAATAGTTTCCTACTGTCCACCTACCTACACCTCTCGCCACGAGTTGGGTGAACGCACCTGATAAACAAGCCGTACAAATGGGATGTGATCAAAGGGACCTCTGGAATCACAGTACATTACTTTTGTACTGCTCTCACTCACACATCTCACCCACATCACCATCTGATGTTTGTCATTGCCCTGCTATGTGGTCCTAGCTCATCCATACTCATCTTACAAAACAACCCATCAGTCTCAATCCCTGCTTATTTCCCACAGCTTGCTGTCTCCCACACATCCACTAACACCCCCCCCCCCCCCCACCAGTCGGCTCTCTTCCACACACCCACTACTGCCACTCCCTACACAGCTGATCTCTATCAGGCCGGTCACGGTGGCGCAGCGGTAGAGTTGCTGCCTTACAGCGAATGCAGCGCCGGAGACCCGGGTTCGATCCGGGTACGGGTCCTGTCTGTATGGAGTTTTGTACGTTCTCCCCGTGATCTGCGTGGGTTTACTCCAAGATCTTCGGTTTCCTCCCACACTGCAAAGGTTATTTGGCTTGATAAATGTTAAAAAAAAATGTCCCTAGTGGGCCTGTTTCCACACTGTATCTCCAAACTAAACTAAACTAAACTATCACATAGGATATCACAAATCAGGCAGGACTAGTTGGTCAGTTGGCATGTTGATCAGAGTGGGCAAGTTGGGCCGAAGGGCCTGTTTGCACGCCGTATGTCTCTATGAAATGCCCGCTCTACAGCCTGCCTGATTTGTGATATCCTAGCGTGCTCTCTCACCACCCCCCCTCCAACCCCTCCCCCCATAGCCTGCTGTCTCTCACTTGCCCACGAACTCTATCACTTGCCATCTACAGAAAAAACTCACAATGTCACAGGGATAACAGAGAACATAGAACAGTACAGAACAGGATTAGGCCCTTCTGTCCGTCTGTGTTGAACATGCCAGCTAAGCGAATCTCCCATGACTTCATGCGATCCATATCCTTCCATTCCCTGCAAAGTTGAGATATGTGATCATATAGCATGGAAACAGGCCATTCGGCCCACCACTTCCATACTGATAAGTGGACACCCATTCGTACTAGTATCATCTTCCAGCACTTGGTCTGTAGCCCTCTATGCCTCGGTGATTCAAGATCACGTCTCGACACTTCTTCAACGGAGTCAATGACTGCTTCCATCTCTATCTCTGGAAGAGTGTTCTTGGTAATCACCACGCTTTGGGTGAAGAAGGTCTCCTCCAGATCCACTCAAAAACTCTTACCCCTCACCCTAAATCTATGTTCTCTAGTTGTGGACAACTCTGATATCATATGAGAAATATTTCCTGCAGTCTGACCTTTCTAAACCGCTCATAATTTTATATACCCCAGTCATGACCCTCTAACCTCCTCGCCTCTAGGGAGAACAGACTCAGCTTCTCCAGTGTCACCACATCAGTGAACCACTCCATCCCAGGCATCATCCTGGTGAATCACCTCTGCACCTTCTCCAGCACTATCACACAGTTCCTGTAGTGTGGTGACCATAACTGATCGCAATTCTCCATATGAGTCTGACCAAGGTTTTATGAAGTTGGAGCATAACCTCCCTGTTCTTGTATTCAATGCCCTGACTAATGAAGATCAGTATCCTGCGTGCACATTATCCACCTCTAGTGAGGACTGACCGGGTCGCTAATAAATGCAACAAGGAAACTTGCAGAAATTGCTAAAATAAACAACAATATTGTCTGCTAGCAGGGGTTGGTCAGACAGATGTCTCCCGCTGATCAGAGTTCTACTCCATTGATTGTACTGAATATTTATTTCCCTTGTGGACTTCGGTGAGGGGAGTTTACTGAATGTATGGAGGCAACAGATCAGAGACAGAAACAGGTTGAACAGGTGGAGGTAAAGTAACAGGAATACAGTGCACTCTGTGACGTTGAAGCAGCTTTGGAGACGTTGGGGAGAGAGGTGCAAACACAACAACTATCATATCCCTGTTTTTCTTAATCAGAAAGCCAAGCATGACATTGGAATAATTATTCTGTTGATTTTGGGCTGTCTTTCAAGTTTCTGTCTAGACACTGCTGTTCAACAAAGCTAAGTGAGGGAAAGCAAAGAATTATAGACCTGTTAGCTTAACATATGCTGTCAAGATATAACTGAGTCAATAATTAATGATGCAGGACTGAACACTTTGGAAAATTTCAGCTGATCAGAAAGCTGCCTAGATTTTTGAGGGTAGGTCACACCTGGTCAACTAAATTGAATTATTTCAGGAGCTGAATAAAGTAGCAGGTGGGCAAGTTCAAGTTCAAGTTCAAGTAAGTTCATTGTCATGTGTCCCTGTATAGGACAATGATATTCTTGCTTTGCTTCAGCACACAGAACATAGTAGGCATTTACTACAAAACAGATAAGTGTGTCCATAGACCATAATATAAATATATACACACATGAATAAATAAACTGATAAAGTGCAAATAACAGAAAATGGGTTATTAACAATCAGAGTTTTGTCCGAGTGTCTAGTGGTGTTTTTTTATGGACTTTTAATGGATATTGGTGCAAAAAGCTGGCAGATACTGGAAACCGAAAATGAATCCTAGTAGTGTGTAGCAAGTCAGTGGTCGCCAGTGTGAGAACGTTGCCTCTGAGGCCCCTTTTACATCTCCCGCCTCTCACCTGAACCCTATGCTCCCAATTTCTAGAATTATCTACACTGGGGAAAAACATTTACTTTATCCACAACCCTCGGGATCGAGTTCACCTCAATAATGTCACCCCTCAGCTTCTTACAGTGCGTTCCAAAGAACAACATCCCAGTCCATCCAACCTATAACACAAGCCTGCAAATTCAGGTAAAATCCTGGTGAATCTCTACTGCACGCTTTCCAACGTAATAACATCCTTCCTAAAGCCGTGTGAGCAGAACTGCACACAGTTCCCCAAATGTGGTCTCACTGACAAATTATACAGGTTAATTACATCAGTGTGAGGAAGGGCTTTGACCCAAAACGTCACCTATCCATGTTCGAGAGAGAGAGAGAGAGAGAGAGAGAGAGAGAGAGAGAGAGAGAGAGAGAGAGAGAGAGAGAGAGAGAGAGAGAGAGAGAGTGATGCTGCCTGACATGCTGAGTTACTCCCTTACCTTGTTATTTTGTAAAGCACCATCTATATATTTTTTTTATAATACCCAGATTGTTTTATGCAATGCTTAAAGGCAGAAAGGAAAATACAAGAACACTTTGCAGTGATTCATTCTCCTGCAGACCACTTCAGTGCTATCAGAGGATGGAAATACATTCTCATAATTCTCTCGGCCACAGTGTGTGAGCACAAACAATACAGGCAATAATTGACGGTGATGATATGCACACACAGTCTATGCTCAGGCAACCCAATCATAGGTTCCTGAAATTCATAATGAGTTGTAAGGAAACTCATTAACTGCAAAACAATGCCATTACTTTCGGAGCATTTAAACCAGACAGGTAGGAAGGGGCAGTGCTTCAAGAGTGGAGAATGGTGCCTCTTATCTCGAAGAACAGCATTCATTTCTCAGGTATTTCCATTAAATCAATGATCATTCCCTCGCTATACAAATGCCAACGCTGTGGAAATTGCCTGAGGAATGAGGGAATGAGTCACAACAGATCATTATCCGGGAATATCTTCCCACGGCTACTGTCAGAGAGACTGGAAGGATCTGGTGCCTTCCTCGATGTTCCGTCCCCATTCTGGGTGGTTGTGGGCATGGGATTCCCAGGCATTAGTGATACGACTACATTTTCTCCAGGACACATTAAGAAGTCCATAAGGTTACTTCCGCCGATGGAGGGGAGAGCTGGAGCGCTGGGGAAGGACGGTGCAGAACTCCAAAGACCCATCAGTGGCACTGGCATTGTGAGGCATGTTACTTGGCAGTTCGGGTAGACACAAAATGCTGGAGTAACTCAGCGGTTTGAGGCAGCATCTATTGATAGAAGGAATGGGTGACGTTTTGGGTCAAGATCCTTCTTCAAATTGATGTCAGGGGAGGGGATGGGACATAGATAGAATGTAGGCGGAGACAGTAAGATTAGTGGGAGAACTGGGAAGGGGAAATGAAGGAGAGAGAAAGCAAGGGCAATCTGAAGTTAGAGAAGTCAATGTTCATACCGCTGGGATGTAACCAAGCGAAAGTGAAATACCTAACAGCATCTCATATTTCGTTTGGGTAGTTTACACCCAACAGCACCTCATATTTTGCTTGGTTTACACCCCAGTGGTATGAGCATTGACTTCTCCAACTTCAGATTGCCCTTGCTTTCTCTCTCCTTCATTTCCCCTTCCCAGTTCTCCCACTAATTTTACTGTCTCGCCTATATTCTGTCTTTGTCCCACCCCCTCCCCTGACATCAGTCTGAAGAAGGTTCTCAACCCGAAACGTTGCCCATTCCTTCTCTCCATAGATGCTGCCTCATCTACTGAGTTTCTCCAGCATTTTGTGTCTACCTTCGATTTTACTAGCATCTGCAGTTCTTTCTTACACATTACTTGGCAGTGCCATGTTGGAATATGGTCTAGATACAGTACTTCACCCATATTTAGTTCATCAGCACTGGTGTCTCAATTAATGGTTCTTTCCGTGTGGTCACGACGATAACCGATGATAATGTGTCACTTCATCACAATCAATTTGGCGTTCACCCAATAAATAGCAGCCAGAGCCCAGGACAATGCCCACGGGCACATCTACATTAGCTGCATGTGCTGTGAGATGTTAATGATATTCCTAGTTTGGGTCAATCCGCTGTTGATTCTTCAGTGGGCAGAGGGCTAATTGGGAGGAGAGCCATCGCAAGGTCCACAGCCAGGTCTCTGCACCCCGTGTCCTTATATCTGCGATGGTGAAGCCCTTCAACTCCACAAGAATCTTTGCGATGCTCCCGGATTTGGAGTGAGGGTGTGAAGGTGCACAAAACCCCCTACTAGTTCTCAATCTAATAGGCAGGGAAGGAAAGGCATTGACTGGAACCAAGGCATAAATACTGAGGGTAATGAAGGGACATAACTGTGCAATCGGAAGCTGCTTCTGCATGGAATAGATTACTTCATGGAGTGAATGAGCAAGGATATTCGAGCATCAGTCCAAGGATGTGTTGTGGTTCGAACCGGCAGTTACAGCACTGGGAAAAGAGAGTTCCCTCTCATACTTATCTCTATTCACCTGCTGCACATTCTTTGACTGCCTAATGCTAGGGAACAAAACAAGATTTAAAGGGGTTCTTTAAATCTCATCGGACAGAGACTTGCCTTCCCAGACCAGGGAACAACAGAAGACCACAAGGCCATAAAACATAGGAGCAGAATTAGGGTATTCTGCCCATCAAGTCTACTCCGCCATTCGATCATGGCTAATCTACTTTTCCCTCTCAAACTCATTCTTCTGTCTTCTCACCATAACCTTTGATACCCTTACTAATCAAGATCCTCTTTAACCTCTTTAACCACTTTAAAAATTCTCTATGACTTGGCCTCCACCGTCATCTGCGGCAATGAATTCCATAGATGCACCACCCTGTGGCTAAAAGAATTCCTCCTCCTCCGCATTCTAAAGTTGCGTTATTTTATTCTGAGGCGGTATCCTCTGGTCCTAGACTCTCCCACTACTGGAAACATTCTCTCCACATCCACTCTATCAAGGGCTTTCATTATTTCGTAAGTTTTAATGAGATCCCACTCATCCTTCTGAACTCCAATGAGTTCATGCCCAGAGCCTTCAAACACTCAACATACATTAGTACCAGATGCAACACTTCTGCATCAGAAGCAGGAACCACTGTAATATGTTGTAAAAAGTCTGCGTTGTTATTCCTGTTGTGCTGTGTAAAAAAAGCTGTTCTCAATTACAAATCTATCAGTAAACAGTGCAGAGTCTGGTGCCTGGCCTTTATCCAGGAACCAGCGGGTCAGTTCTGTCCTGAAGCTGAGGGATATCCGGGCTGCCATCAATAGCCCTGGTCACTCCACGAAACCACCCTCGATATCATGGGTGGGTCAATGGCAATTAACTCATTCACCTTGATTTACAACATCTGGAATCTGAGCAGCACGATAAATGTTGGATTTGCTAGTCTGCAGGCAGCTCTCCTCCTGGTTGAGAGGTTGTGATTGTTATCTCCCCATACACACTCTTCCAGGTAGTTCATGGATAAGAATGCTGTGGTTTTTAAACATTTTTAATGGAATACATGTGGATTTCTGGGATTTCATGTGCCAGGTCTGCCCAGAATTCCTGCTGCTCCTGTGATTATTGTTCTCAGTACTCATTGCTGGCTGCCTCTCATTCCCTGTCAATTATGTGTGTCAGGCTGTGTCTGTGACCAATGGGGGGGGGGGGGGGGCTCATTGGGTACTTCTGCACTTCGATCAGTACAGTGACAAAGTGGGTGTGGCTACTGCCTCAAAGAGCCTGGGTTTAATCCTGGTCTCGGTGCTGACTGCGTGTAGTTTGCACATTATCCCTGCGATGTGTGGGTTTTCGCCGGGTGCCCGGGTTTCCTTCGACATCACAAAGGCGTGCGGGCTTGTAGGTTAATTGGAATCTGTAAATGGTTTCTAATGTGTAGGGAGTGGATGTGTAAATGAGATAAGATGGAACTAGTATGAACAGGTGAACATTGGTGAGGTCTCAGTGGGCTGAAAGGCCTGTTTCCACACTGTATCTATAAATTAAACAAAAGCAAAGTATGGGGACAAGTCAGTGCCCAGGAGATTTATCCGTCACCCTTGGAAACCAGCATAAACCGACCGGGCTGTTGGCCACAGTGTCTCTGCCTCAGTGCTACATGTTGAATGCCTGGTTTTGTTGAGTCAACAACTCCCTGTGAGCGTGGGGTGAGGTAGTTGTTGATGCTTGGGTCTCCAGCTCTCACTATGTCCCCGACAACTGTCGAGTTGAGCACCAATCCCTGCCTTTACTGCTCACTATTTCACTCACTCTTCTGGGTCATAGCATCATTGAGTATTTTTAAAGCAGAGATTGACTGGTTCAATCAATCAGTGAGGGGGTCAAAGGTTACAGTGAGAAGGCAGGAGAGTGGGGTTGAGAGGGAAAAATAGATCAGCCATGATCGAATGGCAGAGCAGATTCGATTGGCCAAATGGCTTAATTCTGCTGATGTCTTGTAATTTTCCGATCTATTATAAATTATTGGAGAGCACCAGTAAATGGGGATTTAGGGGAGAGCACCTCTTAGAAACGAGGAGGAATTTCATTAGCCAGAGGGTGAATCTGTAGAACTTATTGCCACAGATGGCTGTGAACGTTAAGTCAATGGGTATTTTCAAAGTGGAGATTTATAGATTCTTGATTAGCAAGAGTGTCAGAAACAACGAGAACAAATATTGGTTGGAAGTAGGTGAGTTGGAGGGAAGGAAGATTTTAAAAGAATGCCAAAGGGCAAGGTTCAAGTAATTTATAAATTAGTTCTAAAGTAGTTGATTAGGTAACAGATAAAGAAGTGCAGCTGTAGCAGTGCGGCCTTGTTGGGAGCGACCTTGTTGAGGTGAAGTGCCTTGGTGAGTAAAGTGTGAGTCTTTAGCTCGAGAGTCTTCGGTGAGGAGGCTGAGGCAAGGAGGCTACACTTGATTTGAAATTTGTGATCTTTTTGTCGACTCAAGAAATGGCAGGCAAGTTGGTGCAGTATGTTTCCTGCAGGATGTGGGAAGTCAGAGACACTCCTGGTACTTCTACACCTGCGGATATTGTGTCCAGGTCCTGAATAAACGTGTTGGGGAACTGGAGCAGCAGTTGGATGACCTCGGGGTCATCCGAGAAAACAAGAGTTTCCTGGACAAGACAAGATGAAGATGGGTGACTGTGAGAAAGAGGAGTAAACGTGGAGTGCAGGAGACCCTGGTGGCTGTACCTACTGAAAAAAGTTATGCCCTCTTGGGAGTGGATGACACAACAAGATTGAGTGGTAGCCAGGGCTGTGATTCCAACCCTGGTGCCGAGGCTCAATCTTTAGGAGTGACGTCAGGCAGTGCCGTAGTGATGGGAGATCCATCATCAGAGGTGCGGATAGGGGATTCTGCGGCAGCAGGCGAAACTCTTGGATGGTGTGTTGCCTCCCTGGTGCCAGGGTCCAGGACATCTCGGAGCAGCTGCACGGCATCCCCTAGAGTGAGGGGGAGCAGCCGGAGGTCATTTTGCATGTTAGCACAAATTATATAGGTTGGAAGAGGAAGGAGGTTCTGCAACATGAATTTACAGAATTGGGTAGAAGACTGAAAAGCAGAACCTGCAAGGTAGTGATCTCAGGATTGCTTCCAGAACCTCGTGCTTATGAAGGTAAGAATAGGAAGATAGGCAAAATGAATGTGTGGCTGAGGAGTTGGTGCACGGGACCGGGATTCAGATTTCTGGATAATTGGGATCTCTTCCGGGGCAGGGGTGACCTGTATAAAAGGGACGGGTTGAACCTAAACTGGAGGGGGACCAGATCCCAGCGGGAAGGTTTGGTAATGCTACAGGGGAGGGTTTAAATTAGACTGAGGGGGGTGGGATATCGTGCAGGACAGAGGCATGTGAGAGGCTAGAAGTTGGTATGGAGGGCGGTGTGGGAAAGGTTAGTGGACAGAATAGGCAGATGAAAGGCAGAGAGCAAGGAAGGAGGGTTGGTTTAAACTGCATGTATTTTCATGCAAGGGGCCTGACAGGTAAGGCAGATGTGCTTAGGGCATGGATAGGTCCAAGCGACTGGGATGTTGTAGGGATGACTGAAACCTGGTTAAGGGTGGGGCAGGACTGGCAGCTCAATGGTCTGCGGCACAGGAGCTTCAGGAGAGTCAGGGGTGAGGGAACAAGAGGAGGGTGGTTGCATTGTTGGTTGAGGAGGATGTCAGGGCAGTGTTCAGAGGTGACATTATGGATGGTTCATCTAATGAGGCTATTTGGGTGGAGCAAGAAAGGGAAGTTCACCTTGTTAGGGGTGTACTACAGATCCCCGAATAGTCAACAGGAATTAGAAGAACAAATGTGCCGGGAGATTGTAGACGGCCGCAGGTCAAATAAGGTTGTTGTAGTAGGGGATTTAAATGTCCCAATATAGACTGGGAAAATCACAGCGTGAAGATTTCAGATGAAGTGCAATTCCTCAAAAGTGTTCAGGAGAGTGTTCTTCAGCAGTATGTGAAGGGCCCCACACGTGAGAGGGCAACGCTGGATCTAGTATTGGGATATTGGGAAAGGCAAGTTAGTGAAGTGTGTGTGGAGGAGCCTTTTGTAAGGCGTTCAATAAGGTTCCGCATGCAAGGCTGCTCTGAAAGGTTAGATCGCATGAGATCCAAGGAGAGATAGCTGCATGGATAGCAAATTGGCTCCATGGAAGGAAGCAGAGGGTAATGGTGGAAGGATCCTTCTAGGACTGGATGCCTGTGACTAGTGGTGTGCCTCAGGGTTCGGTGCTGGGCCCGTTACTGTTTGTCATCTACATCAATGATTTGGATGAGAACATACAGGACAAGATTAGCAAGTTTGCTGATGATACAAAGTTTTTGCAGATAGTGAAGATGGTTGTGAACGATTGCAGCAGGATCTGGATCGATTGGCCAGGTGGGCGGAGGTTGATGGAATGTAATACAGAGAAGTGTGAGGTGTTGCATTTTGGGTCGTCGAACAAGGGCAGGACCCACACAGTAAATGGTAGGCTTCTGGGTAGTGTTGTAGGGCAGAGGGATCTAGGATGGTGCATGGTTCCTTGAAGGTCAAATTGCAGGTAGATAAGGTGGTCAAAAAGGCTTTTGGTACTTTGGCCTTCGTCAGTCAGAGTATTGAGTATAGAAGTTAGGAGGTCATGTTGCAGTTGTATAAGACGTTGGTGAGACCACATTTAGAATATTGTGTTTAGTTCTGGGCACTATGTTTTAGGAAAGATATTGTCAACCTTGAAAGGGTTCAGAAAAGATTTACGAGGATGTTGCCAGGACTAGAGTGTATGAGCTATAGGGAGAAGTTGAGTAGGCTGAGTCTCTATTCCATGGAGCGCAGGAGGATGAGGAGAGATCATGAGCGGAATAGATCGGGTAGATGCACAGAGTCTTTTGCCCAGAGTAGGGGAATCGAGGACAAGAGGACATAGGTTCAAGGTGAAGGGGTAAAGATTTAATTGGAATCCGAGGGGTATCATTTTCACACAAAGTGTGGTGGGTGCACGAAACAAGCTGCCAGAGGAGGTAGTTGAGGCTGGGACTATCCCATTGTTTAAGAGACAGTTAGACAGGTACATGGATAGGACAGGTTTGGAGGAACATGGACCAAGCGCAGGCAAGTGGGGCTAGTGTAGCTGGGACATTGTTGGCCGGTGTGGGCGAGTTGGGCCGAAGGGCCTGTTTCAACATTGTATCACTCTATAACTTTATTACTGTGAGAAGGGGCAGGAGAATGGGGTAGAGGGAAAAAACTAGATCAGCTATGATCAGACTTGATGGGCCGAATGGCCTAATTCTGCTCCATGCTGTATGTCAGACCAAGTTTCCCAAAAGCACGGATTTACCTACAGCGCTGTGCTTCTTCCCATCAGATACCTTCACTTCCAGCTCCTGTTGAGCTGTCTCCTGCTCCCTCTACACCCTGGCTCCACCCGCCTGCAGTAGCAATGGACACAGTCCCTGCCCTGGAAAGAATCCTGAGCCCTGGGATGTGACAAGTGTCTGTCATTGTGCCACAGTCACACAGTGAGTTTATTTGGGGAACATTGTGCAGATAACACAGAAGGAAAAATGAGCAGCAGAGAGCAGTGACAGATTTGGTCCTGCGTGTGGAGATGGACATGAAGATGGATGAGAAGCTGCTAATATATAGCTTCCAGAGCCCAGAGATAAAAATTCAATTACAGTACCCAGATTAGACATCAGACCGACTTCAGGCTGGTCAGTAGAATCATACGCAGTTATCCACAGCGCTTATTTCACATCACTGAGGATTCTGCAAGCTTCTGACTGTGATACGTGTATTTCAAAACCACAACTGCAGCCTGTCCCAGCATGATGACCGGCAGCCTGGCATTACACAGAAGATGCCTGACACCACATAATCTCTGTGTGTGTGTGTGTGTGTGTGTGTGTGTGTGTGTGTGTGTGTGTGTGTGTGTGTGTGTGTGTGTGTGTGTGTGTGTGTGTGTGTGTGTGTGTGTGTGTGTGTGTGTGTGTGTGTGTGTGTGTGTGTGTGTGTGTGTGTGTGTGTGTCTGAGAGGAGACGTGATAGACATTTATAAAATAATGAGAAGCATAGATATGGTAAACATTCAGAACCTTTTCCCTAGGGTGGAAATGTAAAAGACTAGAGGGCACAGCTTTAAGGTCAGTGTGGCCAAATTTAAAGCTGTTTGGGGCATACAGAGGGTGGTTGAGGCCTGGAAAGCACTGCCAAGAGTGGTAGTGGAGGCCAAAATGATGGGGTGTTTAAGAAGGTTTTCAATAGGTTCAGGGCTATGCAGGGAATGGAGGGATATGAATCACGTGCAGACAGAGGAGATTTGTTTAACTTGGCACCATGTTCGGCACAGATATTATGGGCTAAAGGGCCTGTTCATGTGCCGTACTGTTCTGTGTTCTATGTTCTATATTCTAAAGTGATTGGATTAGAAAGCCAGGCTGGTATTGAGAGCAGGTTCTGGACTGGAATGTGTAGATGGGTCATGGTTTGTGTTGGAGCTGGACTGGGATTGTTAATATTGGCTAAATTAAAGACATCATAAAATGGTGAATCCCTGCATTTGTCAATATTGCTTAACCCTGCCAGCTGAACTTTACAGGCTTCGATTGGCGTCAGCTAGTCTAGACTCAGGCTGATATGTAGAATGGTAAATGGTCCAGGTTTTCTCCATGTTTCCTTAAAATTGATAACATATATAGTGATTCTGCAAACTGACCTCAAATGCATCATTCCTATTGGGTGGCTGCAAATGCATTGTAAAACAATATATATAATATATATTATATAATATATATATGAAATATATATAATGTTGCAAGATGGTCATCCTGTAAATTGATGATTGGTCGAATTGTTGAGCCTTGGAGAAGTTGTTGGTTTTCCAGGGCACATGTTTCAATGTTTGTTCTTGTTAGCTTCCTTCGAGAGCTTTCTGTGTAATACAATGTATTGAGCTGTTGTATTATTGGGTTAGGGAAACGTCTGATACAGTATGTATGGGGTTAATCGATATCTGTTATTGGGTAATTGTAAGACAAACCCCTGTGTGGATCGGCCCTCAGGTTCGGGGGGTATATAAAAGGCCGTGATCACGAGGCTCGAGGTCGATCTTCTGGAGAACTTCTGGAGTGTCTCTGTCTGCGCGAGGCTGAGAGGGCTTGAACAGACAGACGCAGGGATCGAACCCGCGGTGGGAATAGGTACAGTGTTTGATCTGTGACGCGCTGTTGGTAAAATAAACTTTAATCATTTCAAGTGCTTGATTCAGTGTTTTTACTGAAACTAGACTGGGGGGAAGCTCAGAAAAGAGCAATTATCATTGGGATCAAGTTTGGGGTCAGCAAGAGTGTGGGAACAGTGTGGGATCTGTAACCTGGGCCAAGAGTGTGTCATGGTGAATTTGGGTGTAGGTCAGGGTCAGATTTTGCTCACACTCAGTTTACCTCTTGCTGATGAAAATTAAAGTCACCCACTGGAGATTTACACCAGAAAGGATAGGCCTAAACTGCGTGTGTAAGGTTAGAAGGCGTCATTGATCCTGGGGGCTGCTGCACACAAGTAATGGGGAGGTGTGGTTCTGTCGAGGACTCACAGTGCTGTATTGTGTAACACGTGGACAAACATGCTTTCATGCGATCACAGATAAATCCGACGAGACTGAACTTTCCATTGATCGTATCTTTTATCAAAGCAATTGGCAAATATTGGCAAACAAAATCTTCAATTTAACAGTAAATTCAGTTTAAACTGTCATATGATAAAGAAATTAACCTGTGAAACGGCATCTTTTGTTGTTTTTTGCGATTGATTTAGTGAGATCAGAATTTGCTGTTGTAACAATTTTATCAATTATTACAGAGCTTTGAGCATTTATTTCTTGTCAGCAATGTTTTGGCGTAGATAAATTGAATCGATTTTGTTCACTCAATTATTTTTAGATGGATTTAGAACAATATAGAGAATACCCTGTTCCTATGATTCCAGGCTGGTCTCATGTCTGGGATCCAACAGTGTCCTCAGCATCTCTTTTCCACTTCCCGATAGTTAAAGAGGGCTGGACTAACAGTCCAGAAACCCGAGTTCAAATCTTACCACAGCCGCAGTGGAATTTAAAAGCAAATTAGGCTCGAGTAAAGATGAGTAACAAAGTTGCTTGAAAAGTGCTGGGTTTACGTGGAGACAGGACACCTGCCAGCCTGTTCCTGCTGGTCCCTCCATGGTCACTCCCTCAGTGACTCTTCACTGCTCCTGAAACGATTGGGATTTCACTCTGCTTGCGGGATGGGTAACTAATACTGGCATTGATTGTGGTGTCCAGTGGGCGAGAAGCCAAATACATTCACAAAGCTGATGAGCTTGGCTACACTCTCTCCCTTACTGTCAAGTGAACCTGTACGCCCGACACAGAGGGCAAGCTGTAGCCCCGCGTATAGTCCTGGTGAGACTCACACACCACATTGTACCCCTGCTCTATGTACCTGCACAATGATGCTCATACACAAATTCTTCATGTCAACATTTAGCGATTCGAGAACCCTCACATCCCTCTCAGAAATATCGATCTAGCTCTCACCATTTTTAAAGATATTCTGTTTTTCTACCAAAGTCGATGACTTTCTGATGTTCCATCTGCTATGCCCTCATCACTCCGTATGCCTGAACACATTCCCCTGATACGCTGTCTGCAACCTGCCCACATATCCATTTCTCAGCCAACTGTGTGTAGTCAGCAGACTTCGCTAGATTATTTTTGGTCCCCTTGTCCAGATAGTTGGTGGACTGTAAACAAAACAACAGCGATCCCTGTGGAACTCCGTTAGTCAGAGCTTCACAAGCTGATCATGAATTATTCATTCCACAATGCTCCTTCAAACCCTCTGTGCTGCAATTTCATTAATAAGTTGTGTGGCGTATTATTGAAGGTCTTCTGAATACCCAAATGCACCATACCCACCAACGTAGCCACGTAAACAGTTACTAACTCAATGATAGGTTTACCACATGGAACTTCCTTCCATAAATCCTCATTGACTCTGCCTATTCCTGTTGTTACTTTCTCAGTTAGAGGCCACCACTTCCCCAGTGATAGATTCTAAAGTTTCCCCACCACTGATAACTGGTCAATAGATCCATGGTTTCACTCCCTCCTTTCTGAAGCAGTTGGGTTAAATCTCCAGGCCGTGAAACTGTGGCAGAATCTGCTGAGTTCTGGACAATGACAATCCCGTCTGCTACTGGACAGGCACCTCCCTCATAGGCTTCAGATGTAGGTCATCATATATTGGGGGCATAGTACCATGGAGCCAGGCCCTTTCCCCCCAGCCCACCCCCAACAATGCCCATCCATCCATCCCCCCCGATTCCACATTGACCATTGAACACATACTTACACCAAAGCCGACATCATTGTATCTTCTATTCCCCACATTTCCCTCAACTTCCCCAAATACCCCACTCATCTACACACAAGGGGCAGTTAACACACTAACCTGGGATGTGGGTGGAAACTGGAAAATTCAAACAGCCACAGAGAGAACATGCAAACTCCACATGGACGGCATAGGAGGTTCACACTAGAGATGTATTTAATTAGTTCATGCACAAACACTTCAGTTGCCAAGGCCTGGGACCAAGTGCTGGAGGATGGGGTTAATATGGGATGGGTTCCCACTGGTTGGAATGGACATGGTGGGCTGAATGGCCCATCCCATTCCATTCCATGTGACTCTATGAGTCAATGTCACCTGGTCTCCACCCACCGTTTGTTTTCTCCGCTCTTTTCACTGTAACTTAAAAATTGTTTCATTTCCCTAATTTTGATGAAAGATCAGTGACAAAGCATTAACGGTTTCTCCCTCCATAGATGCTGTCTGACTTGCTGAGCAATTCCACCATTTGCGGTTCTTATTTCCTAGTCCCACCATTCACAAGATTTTCTTTAGATGAGTATTTTAGAACTTAGAATTTTTCTGGACCGGAAGCCAATGTATGAATTTGGCAGATTGCGAGATGGGCAGCTTGGGAGGGCAGCTGTGAGAGTGGTCAGAAAGTCCTTGGGGATCTCAGTGGCAGCTGAGCTGAGTTGGGCACAGGCAACATTGGCACACTAATGATGTTGCACATAGATGGTTTAAAGCTCATTTCAGAACACCAATTTACAGGCTATCTGTTTCAGCATCAGACTGTTTCCAAGGGGATAATGGAAGCCCAGGGAAACAATAGTTGGATGTGAAGGTTGCACAATTCTTGTACAACATTGCAGGTTTAGCCCAAGAAACTAAGAACTTACCACACCAACTTTAGTGTCCCCAGTAGGAACAAATTCTGCTAATCTAGTACCAGATGTCAAACAATATAGAGGCAGCAGCGAGATTCAGAGAGGTCTATTGTCGTCACATTTTTTTCACTGTTGGGTGACTGGAACTTTACTCGAGAATTCAATTTCTCAGCCTATATGGGCAAGCATACCAAATGCCACCTTCTCTACCCTATCCATCTGTGCCATGGCTTGCAGCGAGCTAATGACTTAATCCCAAGGTCTCTCTGTACATCAAAGCGCCAAATGTCCCAAACATTTACTCAAAATATGCTACCAGAATTTGACCTCAAAAGTGCATTATCTCACACTTGCCTAATGGGCCTGTTCCACTTCCACAACTTTTTCGGCGACTGCCGGCACCGGTCATAGGTCGTTGCAGGTCGCCGAAAAATGATCAAAATGTTGAAAGTTCAGCGGCGACCAGAAAGACGCTACGACTCTTTGGGCGACTGAGGAGACCACTCACGGCCATACAGGCGACACCCTAGCGACATGTCATGGCGTGAAGCCTGTATGGTCGTGAGTAGTCGCCCAAAGGGTCGTACCTTGTTCTGGTCGCCGCTGGATTTTCAACATGTTGACATTTTTCGGCGACCTGCAATGACCTATGACGGGTGCCGGCAGACGCCGAAAAAGTTGCGTAAGTGGGACAGGCCCATCGATGAAATGCCATTTGTCATTGCTCCCCACACTTTCTATCTGATCAATATCCTGCTGTATCCTTAGACATCCTTTTTCACTTGTAATCTTTTCCACTATGACAACACCAACGTCTGTGGCATCTGAAAACTGACCGTTCAAAACCATTAAATTCTTACCCAGTCATTTATAGAATTTGCAAACTACAATGGTTCCAGCACCAATCTCTGCGGTATACCACTTGTTACAAGTTTTGAAACACCCTTCTACACACACATTCCCACAGCTCTGTAAACATGTTTATAAAGTAAAATTCACTTTATTTGGCAATTGAAGGAGCATTAGTGCAGCTTATTTTCCAACATTAATAATTACAATGTTTAAAAGAGATTTGGACAGGTTTGGAGGGATACGGCCCAAATGCAGGCAAATGGTAGCTCAGGTGAACAACTTGGTTAGCATGGGAGAATTGGGCTGAAGGGCCTGCATGACTATATGTCATCCATGCCATGAATGATTATCTCTAAGTAAGAAGAGCCGGCACCCATCCTTTATATTCCATGCAGTACCCAATATCCCGGTGTCAGCACTTCCGTAATTCCCCATTCACTAATACTCCCCCCTAATTCCACATTTACTGGTGCTCTCCCCTAATTCCCCATATACTTGTGCACTCCCATAATTCCCCTCAAGGTTACCTGTGGCAAAGAAAACCCTCCTCATCCACTTTACCGAGCCTTTCATTTTCATTAAGTTTTCCATGAGACCCCACTTACCTAAGCTTCTATGAGTACAGACCCAGAGTCATCAAAAACCTCATACTAACCCAACCATCCCTGGAATCATTCTTGTAAACCTCTGCTGGACCCTCTCTGAAGCCATCACATCACTCCTCAAATATGAGGACCAAAACTGCTCATAATATTCCAAATGTGGCCTCACCAGTGCCTGAAAAAGACTCAGCATTACATCTTTGCTTTTATATTCTAGTCCTGTATATGCTAACATTGTATTTCCCTTTCTGCCAAGTAACTCAAGCTGCAAATTAACCTTTTGGGAATTCTGCATCAGCACTTCCAAGTTCCTTTGCACCTCAGATTTCTGAGTCTTCTCCCCATTTAGAAAATAGTCTACAGCTTTATTCCCTCTTCTAAACCCATAGCCTGTTCATTACTCCCTGTAGTTCAGGCCCTCAAGTCCTGGCAACATCCTCGTAAATCTTCTCTACATCTTTTCCAGGCACTAATCACAAGCTTCCAGTCTGAAAAACAATGTGCAACCATCACCCTCTGTCCAATGTCCACTCTTGCCTCTTTTACTCTTTATATATCTTTGTCAACCATATTCTCCCCTTATCATGTTTCATCCTCTTTAGGATGAGAAAATGAAAAGATCCCATGTCTTCCGAATTACACCCAGACACTTCTGCCATTGTTACTCCACCGCCATTCCTACTAGGTTCCCCTTCCAATCAACTTTAACCAGCTCCTCCCTCTTGGACTAAAAGTTACTTTAACTCAACAGTAATACTGATACATCCAATTTCAGCTCACCCCTAATTCCCCATTTACTGTGCCCTCCCCTAAAAGGAAACAGAAGGGCAACTTTTTTGCATAGTGGTGATTATATGAAACAAGCTGCCAGATTCTCACTACATTCTCAAGGACAGCTGGGCTTGGATAGAAAATGTTTCCCTCATCAGAAAAACCCATAGATGAAGAGAGAAAATAAACTTCCAAGGATGCAAAAATGAAAGGAGCAAATTCAATATTTTGATTTCTTCTTACTTTTTTTTGACATCAATTCAAATATAATCCAAGTCACGGAGCTATCAGAAGTTTCTTTTTATCGTGATATGTTAAGCGCAAGGGAGATAAAAACAGCCAGGATAAGAGAGCAGGAGTCATGGTGGATCAGAACATAACTGGAGGCAAGGCTCAGATTCAGTGCACTGACTGGTGGGGTGTCTGACCAATTCAATAGGATTCTTTAAAAGAGAATTGGATAAACATTCAGAGGAGAAATATTGAACCACGGATTCATACAGAAACCAGCCCTCTTGACCCATGCCGACCACGATACCTGTCGATAGAAACCACACTTGTCTGCATTAATCCAGTATCCCTCCTTGCCTCACCTGTCCTCATACATGTCCAAATGCCATTGGAACCTTATAATGGTGTGGTGTCACTTGTCTCAGGAAATTGGGCTGCGTTTGACAGGATCGTGTTCCCAAGGACACTCAACGGTGTTAATTCCATCTTCCAGCATTTCAACCAGAGTCTTCTATGAGATTCCAGTTCTTATCTTGATGCTTCGTAAACACTGTCAATGACTCAGCTTCAACCTCTCTCTCTCTGGCAGTGCATTCCAGGTACTCACCACTCTCTGGTTGAGAAAGATCCCCCTCAGATCTCCTCTGTGTCTCTTACTCCTCAGACTGAGTGCTCTAATTATATTCACCTAAGATAAGTGGAAACGTTTCCTGCAGTCTACCATGAACGCATCATCATTTTATATATCCCCAGTTGTCCCGTCTAACCTCCTCTGCTCCAGTGAGAACAGAACCAGTCTCTCCAGTCACTCATCATCAGTGAACCACTCCATCCCAGGTAATATCTTGGTCAGTCTCCTCTGCATCCTCTCCAGCACTATCACACCGTTCCTGTAGTGTGGTGGCCAGAACTCCGTGCAATATTGCAGCTGAATCTGACCAAGGTTTTATAAGGTTGGAGTATAGTTTAGCTTAGTTAATTGTCGTGTGTACTGAGGTACAGTGAAAAGCTTTTTATTACATGCTGTTCAGTCAGCAGAAAGACTATACATGGTTGCAATCAAGATATCCATAGTGTACAGAAGATAGACACAAAAAGCAGGAGTAACTCAGCGGGACAGGCAGCATCTCTGGAGAGAAGAAATGGATGATGTTCCGGGTCGAGACCCTTCTTCAAACCTTGGGGTATATCATTATCCATAGTGTACAGATACTGGATAAAAGGAATAAAGTTTAGTGCAAGATAAAGTCTGATTAAACATAGTCCAAGTGTCTCCAATGAGGTAGATGATAGATCAGGACCATTTTCAAGTTGGTGATAGGATGGTTCAGTTGCCTGATAATACCTGGAAAGAAACTGTCCCCGCATAAGCTCCCTGCTCTTTAGTTCAATGTCCCCACTAATGAAGGTCAGTATTCCGCTTGCCTTATTAACCAAGTTATCTACCTGTGCTGCCACTTTCAAGGATCTGCTGACTTGTACGCCAAGATCCCCCTTGGACCCTCACCAACTGTTTCTCAGTCCATTTCTCAGTCCATTTCACCAACACATCAATATCACCCTGTAGCCCAAGACTGCCAAACACAAGGGTTCCAACACTAATCTATGTGAAATACCCATTAGTCACAACAACAACCCTCCACCATCGCCCTTGGTTTCTTATTGCCAAGTTAATTTTGAATCCAATTTCTCAACTTGTCCAGGATCCCATGTGCCTGAACCTTTAGAATCCGTTTCCCATATGCACCTTGTCAAAGGCCTTACGAAAGTCCATATATATCACATCTACTGGACTGTCTTCATCAATATACTTTGTGTTTCCTCTGTTCAATCAGATTGGCCAGACAGGATGTGCCCTTGACAAAGCCACTCTGGTTATCTCCAATCACTCCCTGCATCTCCAAGTCATAATCCTGTCCTCAGAACTGTTTCCAGTAACTCCCAATCACTGATGTCAGGCTCATCGGTCTGTAATTACCTGGCCTTTCCCTGCTGCCCTTCCTGAAAAGAGAACCACATTAGCTGTCCTCCAGTCACCTGGTATCTCACTTATGGCCAACCGAGGTTTAAAAACCCCAGCCTGCCCCAGCAAGCTCTACCCTTGCTTCCCACACCATACTGGGATGAATCCCAACTATCCCTGGGCATTTATCGACCTTTAATCCCACTGAGGCATCGAGTGCCTCCACTTTATTAATGGGGACGTACACTAAATTTTCACCCCCCTCCTTTGCTGAGTTCCCCAACTGCAAACTCCTTTCCTTCGTGAATACTTTTCTATTACCTTCATGATTTTATACACCTCCATAAGATCACTCCTACGCACCAAAGAGTAAAGTCCTAGCCTGCCTCACCTGCCCCCTGTAACTCATGTACCCTTGAGTCCTGGCAACATCCTTCTTATAGTTTCTCCTATTCCTTGAGCATCGCTTCCTCTCTCTTCAGGTGCAACAGAAGTTTTCTTTCAAAGGCTCATCTGTTTTGGGATGACAAGAACTGGCAATGTAGCAATGAAAATATAATTAATGAAGTTGGTTCTCTGGAGCTGTGTTTTGAAAGATCTCAGCTTGAGACATGAATCTTTGCATTTGACTGCTGGTAAGAACAGATAACGAACAATATGTATGTGCTCTGGTGTTCAATCTGCTGCATTTGTGGCATTTGTATCAGTACAACAAATCACCACGTTTTCAAACTTTGAAAGATGTGACTACTTGTATCACTTTTCAGGATATTGGTGAAATAAAGAAAGTAAAATGTATTCCTCCTACACAACAGTGGGATATTTGACGCAATGCATGTTAGTTTGATGGAAGATCATACAGATACCTACCGAGACCGACCGAGCCACCTCAGAGAGACCTTGCAAAGTTCTGGATGAGGAATGGCAAATTCCTGACCACTTTCTTTGGGCGCTTTTTGCTGGAAATTCAACCCATGTCAGTACCCATATATGTGCTTGACGTAGAGTAGACTATTATCTAAATGGTGGCCGACTAGGAAAAGGGGAGATGCAGCGAGACCTGGGTGTCATGGTACACCAGTCATTGAAAGTGGGCATGCAGGTGCAGCAGGCAGTGAAGAAAGCGAATGGTATGTTAGCTTTCATAGCAAAAGGATTTGAGTATAGGAGCAGGGAGGTTCTACTGCAGTTGTACAGGGTCTTGGTGAGACCACACCTGGAGTATTGCGTACTGTTTTGGTCTCCAAATCTGAGGAAGGACATTATTGCCATAGAGGGAGTGCAGAGAAGGTTCACCAGACTGATTCCTGGGATGTCAGGACTGTCTTATGAAGAAAGACTGGATAGACTTGGTTTATACTCTCTAGAATTTAGGAGATTGAGATGGGATCTTATAGAAACGTACAAAATTCTTAAGGGGTTGGACAGGCTAGATGCAGGAAGATTGCTCCCGATGTTGGGGAAGTCCAGGACAAGGGGTCACAGCTTAAGGATAAGGGGGAAATCCTTTAAAACCGAGATGAGAAGAACTTTTTTCACACAGAGAGTGGTGAATCTCTGGAACTCCCTGCCACAGAGGGTAGTCGAGGCCAGTTCATTGGCTATATTTAAGAGGGAGTTAGATGTGGCCCTTGTGGCTAAGGGGATCAGAGGGTATGGAGAGAAGGCAGGTACGGGATACTGAGTTGGATGATCAGCCATGATCATATTGAATGGCGGTGCAGGCTCGAAGGGCCGAATGGCCTACTCCTGCACCTAATTTCTATGTTTCTATGTTTCTAAGACGTATACAAGCTGATATGAACATACTGCATACTGTTTTGCTATAAATTGGTGAATAAAATGGGTCTGCAGCATACAGGACCTCATCGCCTTCCACCGCCTCTGGGATGGTACAGGCCCTTCGCTTGGCACTGATGATGTGAATGCGGAATGTGATTTGTTCCATCTGGCTGACCAGAGAGGTGTTTTTATAACAAGGCTTTTTCAGGGAGTAGAAACCAAGGCGAAGCACTGCTCTGGATAATTAATATTGCACTTCAAGTTGATACCTCTGGTGTTTACAAAGATTTTAGTGCTCCTAATGTTTGGTTATGGATTTTCTGAAAGCTGTGCCTCATTGCCCAGCGGACTGCACTGTCAGTGTACATCAGAATCCCGACTGCCATCTCATTGTCTTCCCAGCAAAACCCCTTCACATTCTCTGCATTTCCCACTGAGGAAGCAATTGAAGCTGATGAGGCGTTTTGAAGTAGATCGGCCTCACTGAAAGCTTTTGAATGATTCTTTCAGGCTTCACTTCAGTTCCCAGTTTCAACTGCTAGTAAGCTCTCTCGCTGGGGTGGATGTTACTGTCCACTCCAGTAGCGATACACGGATTTGTCTGCTGTTGCTCTTATAAATTGTTGTCCTCGTTGCCTGTGGCCATCAGGAAATGTTCCAACCTGCCTGTCAGGACCAGCAGGTAACCACTCTTTTCCTCAAGCCTATAGGAAGGTGAATCTCTGCCTTCCTGCTGCCACACTGCCCCACCAGCACATGAGTCTGCCCCGATTCTACGGTTCATCCTTTAAACATTTCCGCTCTCACTTTAAACCTATGCCCTCTGATATTTGACATTTCCACCATGGGAAAAAAAAAAAGACTCTTGACTATCCACCTCTAGTTTTAGTTTTCATAGTTTTATATATTTTTCAAGACCCTCCTTTAGGACTGCTCTATTTTTATATTCAGAGATGAATGGGTCCCACATAGTAGCAAGTAAGAACCATGCAACAACAACTTCCAATGACAGAGTTTGAGGACACAGAGCAAGGCTCATCATATCACGGCCAACCATGGAACAGCCAGCTACCTGTAATACATTCCAGCACCAGCTCTGTGGCCTTTGTGCCTTGGTGATTAATCCAGGTCATTTTTAGATGTTCTCTGATCCCTGGCCAATACTACCTAGTCATGTGTAGATTAGCTTGTCCCTCAGAACTGTCCAAATAACTCCCCCCATTGACATTAGACACACAGGCCAGTAATTACCTCGTTTATCCCTCCTGCCCTTCTTGAATAAACGCAGCACTTTTGCTGTCGTCCAGTCATTTGCCATTTCTTGGATACATTTTGAAACTGTCCTCCTCTCTTGGCATTTCATGCAAATGCTCATTATACAGGAGATGGTGCCATTCCCTGCCCCACTGCTCTCTGTCATATACCCTGCCTGGCCCTACTCCAGATCCTGTGGGTTGCCCTTTTATTTCTCAGCTCAACTACAGGGCTTTGTGTGAAGATCCTGGGACATCCTCCCTCATTACTACAGTGATGGTCGCCCCGATCAGTATTGCAATGCCTCCTCATCTTTGACTTCTTTCCCTCCCACAGCTGAAGCTTCAACACTCTGGAACACTGTGCTGCCAGTTCTGTTCCTTCTTCAACCACTCGTTACGTGACATATTTAAACTGCGTAAAAATCCACTACTTCTCCATTGAAGCAGAAAGTAGAAGCTGACACATTGACAGGCATCGGAGGATGGACACGTTGGGCTGAAAGGCCTAGTTCTGTGCTGAATAATGTCAATGGCTCTATGATGGCTTAGAGCAAGAGCTTGAGCTGGAGTTGTGGATGGGTTGACAGAAGAAGGTCAGAATATTAGCTCTTGGAGCCATGACTTGGGTGGGAGGCCAGAGTAAAAGGGGTGTGGAGATCTCGGAGAGTTGCGAAGACACACCACTTTATTGAGGCATGGACAGGTGAAACGCCAGCACTGATATGATATGATGCAATATGATATGATGGAACTTGATTTACCCTGGGGGGAAATTATTCTGCCAATAGTCATAAAGCACAAGGTACATGAAACATAAAATTAAAGTGACGAGTGGAAATGATTGGGGATGTGCAAATATTGAGGAGGGGGGGGGGGGGGTCAGTCCACCCCATGACAGAAGGAGGAGGAGTTGTACAGTTTACTAGCTACAGGGAAATATGATCTGTGGCATTCTGTCCTGCATCTTGGTGGAACCAGTCGGTTGCTGAAGGTGCTCCTCAGGTTGATCAGTGTGTCATGGAGTGGGTGAGCTGTATTGTCCAAGATGTTCCACAGTTTGAGGAGCATCCTCCCCTCCTAGACCAACTCCCATGAATCCATCTCCGCCTCCTTCCTGATGAGTCTGTTAATCCTGTAGGCGTCTGCGGCTTTCGCCCTGCTGCCCCAGCACATGACAGCGATGAAACTCGCACTGGCTACCACCGATTGGTACATCATCTACAGCATCTTACTGCAGATGTTGAAGGGCCTCAGCGTTCCTGGACCAGTCCAGTTTACTGTCCAGGTACACTCCAAGGTATTTTGTACTTCATGCTAAACTGCACATCCACACCATTGATGGAGACAGGGAACAGGGATGTTCCTCTCCTCCTAAAGTCCACCACTAACTCCTTAATCTTGTCAGTGTTCAGCTGCAGATGTTGCAGCCCACAACACTCAACAAAGTCGTTGACTACACCTCTGTAATCAGCTTCCCTCCCCTCACTGATGCAGCCCACAATTGCAGAGTCATCCGAAAACGTCTGCAGGTGGCAGGAGTCCGAGTTATATCTGAAATCTGAGGTGTAGATGGTGAACAGGGAGGGAAAGAGGACCGCCCCTTGTGGGGCCCCTGTGTTGCTCACTACCATGTTCGAGACACAGTTCTGTAGATGACATATTGTGGTCGTCCAGTCAGGTAGTTGGTGATTCAGAACACCAATGGAGCATCACCCACATTTTCGTCAGTTTGCTCCACAGCAGTGCAGGCCGGATGGTGTTAAAAGCACTGGAGAAGTAAAAAGATATGACTCTCACAGTGTTTCCCGATAGGAATGTTCATATGAGGGTGGTGGTAACGCAAGACAAGGCGGATGGTAGCGGGCTGGGCAAGGCGGATGGTACCGGGCTGGAGGGTGACTCGGTGAAGATTAGCACACAGCAGTGCTGATCCATGTGTTTACCATGTAGATGGGCAGCTGAGCATGAGACCATGGACAGAATAGAAAACTCTGGGAACACTCAGCAGGTCAGGCGGCATCCATGGAAAGAAAAGCAGGTTAATGCTTCAGGGTCAGACCCTGCGCCAGATACAGGAGAGTGAGAAAACCTATGTGGAGCTACATCATAGGTCTCCACTACTCATTGGAGTTCACTTCAAACATGGATGTAAAACGGAGACAGAACAACCTCATCAACTCTCCTCGCCTAAATCCCAACTTCCATTGTGAATGAATCCTGGAGTGCGATTTGCAAAATGCATCCAATAAGGATACTAAAATACTAAACCAGTTCCTCAAAACATGCAGACCCTTGCAATAGATATATTTATATATGGGACGTCAGCTATCTTAGAACAGCATGATAACAGGCCCTTCCGCCCATGCCTATCTCAGCTAGTCCCACCTACCTATGTTTGGCCTATATCTGGTAATCTTTCCTACCCATGTACCTGTCCAAATGTATTTTAAATGTTGTACCTGTACCCTCCTCTATGGCTTCCTCTTCCAGCTCCTTCCATATGCCCACTCTCACAGTTTAGGATCTCTTACTCTGAAAAAAAGTGAGTCTGAGAAGTCGATATTGAAGGCTGTGGGGTATTTATGATCAATTTACTTGTATTCATAATCAAAAAGATTAGCTCATGCGTTACATTTCAGGGGGTGCTCTAAAGGACTTTAATGAAGGAATTTTACTGACTCCCTATTCACATACACCTCCTGGCGGATGTTTGTTGGGACAATGACAATGCAGAGGCAGCTATGCTTTGTAGCAGACTCATTCACATGCTGTCCTAATTATGTTTCTGTCACCTTCTGAGCCTTTTCCAATCCACTATGTAACATGTGGCAAGAGTATTTAATTGCGCAGTTCATTTCCTGAAGGGGAAGAGTACACTTTCCAAGAAATATCCCTCCTTCTTTCACTGTAAATTTCAGAAGGCATAAATCAGGGTTCATGTCAGCAAAATTAAAAATGTAGCCTCTATGATAGTGGTGCTAATGTTATGTAGCAGAACTTAATTACATTTGGAACATCAGAAGTGTTACATTGAGAAAATAGCTCTTCAATAGATCCTGACAAACTGCAAACCGCAGTGTTGATAACCTTCCCTTCAGTGGCAATCTGGGCCAAGTCCTTCAATTATTTACATTCTTTCTGCCTCACACTTGCTACTGAAATGCTTCCCTAGAATGAAGGCTTTGTTTATTTCTGTGTGAATTCTGGGGGATCACTTTTGGACGTATTTTGCGGAATATATTCCTTTTTTAGCAAAACCAATTAATTCTGGTGTTAATAGCCAAATATCTTCTGGAGTGCCCCAGCATCCCATAAACATGTCACTCCCCCCTCTCCAATATCAGCAAGTTCCACATCCCCCTGTCTCTTGGGTGCAAAAGCTCAACTCGAAATGCAATGGTGGGATTGTTTGATTGCTCTCGTATATTTACCCCCATACTATTGGACTCCTTCACAAGGTCAAATGTTTTTATTTTGAGTGGTACACTGGCACAGTTGGTAGAGCAGCTGCCTCACAACACCATAGACCCATGTTCAATCCGGAACTCGGGTGCTGTCTGTGTAGAGTTTGCATGTTCTCCCTGTGATCAGTTGAGCTTGCCGCCATGCCCCAAAGAGGTGTGGATTAGTAGGTTAACTGGCCACAGTACATTGACACCAGTGAGCAGGTGAGTAGTAGAATGCAGAACAGGAACAGGAACGGGAAAAAGAACAGGAATGGGCCTTCAGCCCACAACGTATGTGCCGGTCATGATGCCAACTGACCTCCTCTGCCTACAAGTGATCCATATCCCTCCATTCCCTACAGATCCATGTGCCTATCTAAATGTATTTTAAACACCACGATCATATCTGCATCCACCACCAACCCCAGCAGTGCCTTCCAGGGTCTGTATAAAATGACATACCCCACACATCTCCTTTAACTTTCTCCCTCTGACTTTCAAGTTAAGCCCGCTAGCCTTTGATATTTTCACCCTGGGAAAAAAATTCTCATTGTTACCTTACCAATGCCTCCATAATTTTATATACTTCCATCAAGTCTCTCCTCAGCCTCTGATGCTCCAGAGAAAACAATCCGCTTGTGCAACCATTCCTTATAACTAATACCCTCTAATCCAGGCAGCATTAATTGTCATTCAGGGTTTAGTTTAGTTTAGAGATACAGCACGGAAACAGGCCCTTCGAGGCCAAGTCCATGCCAACCGGGACAATTTACACTTATACCAAGTATACAAACCCAAGTCAATTAGCCTACAAACCTGTATGTCTTTGGAGTGTTGGAGGAAACCGAAAATCTTGAGAAAACCCACTCGATCACGAAACCCACTCTGTACAGACAGCACCATAGTCGGGATCGAACCCGGGTCTCTGGCGCTGCAAGCGCTGAAAGGCAGCATCTCTACCACTGCGCCACCATTTCCTTTAGGGAAAATCCCCTTAGTCTCAGTATTATATTTAGAAACATTTTTGCCTTTTCCCTAACATATCCTTTTAAAATATGCATTAGGGTGAGGTTTAGCTAAAGAACTGCCCACAACTTTGCAAATCTGACTAAAACAAGGTGCGATACAAGTGTGAAAACTACTGATAAACAACCACAGTGGTCCTTTGCTTTGGTGATGGCTTAATTACATGTGTTGCTAATTTTAATGCTTGTATCACTTGGACCCCTGACTCCTGATGTTCCTGGTCTCAGAGTCCCTTCACTGTGCTGTAAGTAGCCTTCTTGTTATTTTTTCTCTGTATTGAATGTATTTGCGATTACACACATTTGTTCATTCTTTGAGATTCAATCTACATCGACTTGGGCTGATTCCAGTTAGAGCAGTGGAGCGGAAACGGGTGAGGAAGAGTTTTGTAATTAAGTTATTCAAGGCATAAAGAAAAACTGCTTAATTTATAATGGTGTTTACTTATTGTGTGCAGGAACAAAGTTAAAGAGAACATAGAAAAACAGTAGCAGCAGGAGTGATGTTTCCCCCTACCGTGCCTGCCCCCAGCTAATCACTGAGATCACACATGATCTTCCACCTCAGGAGCATTTTGATTCCCCGCACATTTTGATTCCCTTAAATATTTTTCAATCTATTGATCGCTTTTTTTGAGAATGCTAACCAATTGAACCTTTGCAATTCTTTCATGCTGTAAATTCCAAAGATTCACCATCTGCTGGATGAATAAATCTACTACCATCTCTCTCCTCTGATGGATGACCTTACATTGAGACAGGGAGCCTCGTTCCAGAGGTCCCAGGAGAAACACATTGAATCCAGCCCTGTGTTCCAGAGGTCCCTGGATTGGAGATCTTTACTCACCGTTATCACACCACACAGTTGTGTACAAGTCGGACATCTTATGTCCCATCCCAGTTCCTGGCCCGGGGGGGGGGGGGGGGGGGGGGGGGGGTCGCCTCTTCCCACACGTCGGTCATACTAAGCACCCGTCCTCTGACACAGCCCTTCAGCCCACAAGGTCAGGGAGAGAACCTGAAGAGAGTCATCCACGTTCCTGTCCGTGACATTTAGCCCACTCACTGTTGAGGGGTGAGAGGCGCCAACACTCCCCCAGCTATAATACACCAGCCATCCCCACATGTTTTTTTCAGCGCTGGAGAACTGCGCTGACCTCTCCAATAGACTTGAGAAAGCAAAGCCAGAGCCGGTGGATGAGTCAGGGCTCTGGCTGTGAACTTGAAGGGCATTTAATCGCATCAGCTTGGTGGGAGAGAAGACGAGTAAGTGGTGTGTGCAGACATACCCGCTCAGAGGATGGAGGGAGGGTGGGAGGGAGTATAAAGGAGGGGGCTGATGCATCAGCCGAGCGCCGGACTCTGCTGTTGATTTGGTCTCACCGCTGGGCAGCTGCCCTCACACCCAGGCTATGCTCTTTCAGGAATGAACGCTGGAGGCTGTTAGGAATATGGCAGAAATACAGAATTCCTGCAGCACCGCAGCCCAAGAGACAAAGCTGTTAAGCGCATACACATATTAACTTTGAAATCCAGGTATCTGCTCCACCGTCAAAACCATCTCATACCCAACTCCACAGTTCCTCTGGTTTTCACATGCCGTTGAACCCACACATACAGAGAGAGGACCTTGCACTGCGGATAGTAATAGCCAAAAGGTTATATATGTCATAGTCATTCAACACCAAAACAGGCCCTTCGACCCAACTTGCCCATTCTGACCAAGATGCCCCATGTACTCTCATCCCACTTGCCCGCGTATGGCCCATATTTCTTTAAACATTTTCTATCCATATAACTGTCCAAATGGTTTTTAAATGTTGTTATAATATTTGCCTCAACTACCTCCTCTGGCGGCTCATTCCATACACCCTTCACCTTCCATGTGAAAAAGATGCCCCTCAGCTTCCTATTAAATCATTCCCCTCTCACGTTAAACCTATGCCCTCGGGCTATTGATTCCTCTACCCTGGGTAAAAAACTGTGCGTTTACCCGATCTATTCCTCTCATGATTTTATACACCCCTACAAGATCACCCCTCAGCCTGCTGCGCTCCAAGGAATATAGTCCTAGCCTACCCAACCTCTGCTTGTTCTGTATTTCAAGGAACAATTCAGGCTGATATATTAATTGGCAACTCTGTGGATCTACGATCACTCCTAACCTTCCTCTATCAGCAGAGGGATGTCAAGAAGTGAGGTCAGAATTGCTACCCTGAGGACAGGGAATTTGCACCACCCACCCAGGACACGGTAGCCGGTGTTGCAGTGCTAATTATTTAGCTGCCGGAGCTGTTAAACAGGGGCGTCATTTGAGTTTTGCTTGGGGAAGGGGTGGTGGGGGGGAAGCTAGTCTCCCAAGAGGGTCAAACAAGATTCCAGCCTATCACTACATCCCAGTGTATAACTAGTACAATAAAACATATAATACTTAATTTAATAATATGACAAAATATTGCATGGTTGCACTCACTAATTATGATGAAATATAATTATCAAGCAAGTAAAGAAAAATATGGTAATCATGTATTTTATGCAGAGGTGCCGGCCCGGCAACAACTCGCCCTGACTCTCCCGCAGCTCTGGGCCTTCACACACACACTCACTCACACACACACACACACACGCTCACACCCATCCTCACACCCACCCACCCATGCACAAGCACACTCACACACGCTCACTCACTCACTCACTCACTCGCTCGCCCACTCCCTCGCTCGCCCGCTCGCCCGCTCGCTCGCCCGCTCGCTCGCCCGCCCACTCACCCGCCCACTCACCCGCTCACTCACCCGCTCACTCACTCAATCACCCACTCACACCTGCAATGGACCACACTGTACTCCATTCAACGCCAGATCCACACCCTCACAAACGCTTCCTCGCCTACCTGGACACAAGCTTGCCCGCCTCCCTTCACCGACACTCCTCGACTCGACCGCCCACCCACAGGCCCAGTGCTCCACCGCTGGACTGCGGCGCCGCCTGCCCGACCACCACGAGGCCGAGATGGCCACCACGCAGAGCAGGAACAACATCCACCGGCCCTCCGACCCTCACCACCTTCCCAGCCAAACCCAGGCCTAGACCACCAAAACTGCCACATCTCACCGCCTCCCAGGGTGGGACCACCGCTGTCGTCGACTCCCACCACTGCCCCGGGCGTGGCCACTGCAGCCACTGTCGCCGACCTTCACTGTCTTCCCGAGGCCACCAATGCTGCTGCCCGTATCTCTACTCCAGCCCCCCACAGGCCTCCACCAGCGACTCTGCCGACCCTCGCCTCTCCACCGGCCACCAGCGGACCAGAGCCGTCACCTCACCAGAGTTCCAGGCTCAGCACCATGTCCACAACCTCCACGATTCAGACAGCACGTGGTCTGACACCACTGGGTCCTAGTGCTCCCCCCTCTTCCCTTTCCCAATCTTTTAATCACATACCCACGTGTTAAAATTCTTTTTTTTTTTACAGAGGCGGAGCGGCGCTCCGATGATCTCCGGCAGCACTGCACCCCTGATGGTTGCCCACTTTAGGGGCATCCAGTGACCACTCTAAACACATTGATCACACATCCCTTCATCCCACTAACATTTGTAGTGACTGAACCTCCACTGCTTTTGTGGGAAGAAAACTCCAGAGTGTCACTGCCCTCTGGGTGGCCGTCTATACTTTCTGAGGAGGCTCTGCTCTTTCAATGTTGGCAGTAATATATATAACCATATAACAATTACAGCACGGAAACAGGCCATCTTGGCCCTACAAGTCCGTGCCGAACACTTTTTTTCCCCTAGTCCCATCTACCTGCACTCAGACCATGACCCTCCATTCCTTTCCCATCCATATACCTATCCAATTTATTTTTAAATAATAACATCGAACATTCCTCCACCACTTTCACTGGAAGCTCATTTGACACAGCTACCACTCTCTGCGTAAAGAAGTTCCACCTCATGTTACCCCTAAACTTCTGTCCCTTAATTCTGAAGTCATGTCCTCTTGTTTGAATCTTCCCTACTCTCAATGGGAAAAGCTTATCCACGTCAACTCTGTCTATCCCTCTCATCATTTTAAAGACCTCTATCAAGTCCCCCCTTAACCTTCTGCGCTCCAAAGAATAAAGACCTAACTTATTCAACCTTTCTCTGTAACTTAGTTGCTGAAACCCAGGCAATATTCTAGTAAATCTCCTCTGTACTCGCTCTATTTTGTTGACATCCTTCCTATAATTGGTCAACAAAATTGTACACCATACTCCAGAATTGGTCTCACCAATGCCTTGTACAATTTTAACATTACATCCCAACTTCTATACTCAATGCTCTGATTTATAAAGGTTAGCACACCAAAAGCTTTCTTTACCACCCTATCTACATGAGATTCCAACTTCAGGAAACTATGCACAGTTATTCCTAGATCCCTCTGTTCAACTGCATTCCTCAATTCGCTACCATTTACCATGTACGTCCTATTTTGATTTGTCCTGCCAAGATGTAGCACCTCACACTTATCAGCATTAAACTCCATCTGCCATCTTTCAGCCCATTCCTCCAAATGGCCTAAATCTCTCTGTAGACTTTGGAAATCTGCTTCATTATCCACAACACCACCTATCTTAGTATCATCATAAGATGCTACAGATGTTCTATCTATCAGTGGTGGGCAGTGCTATCTTCTTCACTGTCATGTGCTGGGGTAGCATGGTGAAGGCAACGGATGCCAACAGAATCAACAAGCTCATCAGGGAGGCAGGCTCTGTCCTGGGGGCAGAGTTGTATCCATTGGAGGTGGTCTTGGAGGGTAGGATGAACCTCAAACTGCAGAGCATCTTGGACAAAACAGCTCACCCGCTCCATGACACACTGTTCAATCTGAGGAGCACCTTCAGCAATAGACTGGTTCCACCAAGATGCAGCACAGAATGCCACAGGAGATCCTTTTTTCCCTGTGGCTATCAAACTGTACAACTCCTACCCCTTCTGTAGACTGGAGTAGACTGACACCCCTTTCCTCCCCCCCCCCAAAAAAAAATCTTTGCACATCCTCAATCCTGGACTTTCCACATCATTTTGATTTTGTATTTCATGTATCTTGTTGTGTTTTATGATTGTTGGCAGACCAATTTCCTTCCTGGGATAAATAAAGTTCTATCCTAAAACATAGTATCGTACCATGAAGGAGTAATTTTCCTCCTCTGTCCCAATACAGGGAGCAGTCAGTGAATCCGCTGCATCTGAGCTACTGTGACCCAGATTCCATCCAGACCTCTGGTGATGTCTGTGTGGAGTTTCCTGATGCTCCTGTTTCCTCCCACATTACAAAGACGTTCAGGTTTGTAGGTTAATTGACTGCGGTACTTTGACCCTAGCGTGTCAGTGAGGGGTAGAATTTGGGGAATGTTTATGGGAATGTGGGTTGAATGTAGGTAGGCAGTCAGAACCTTTCCTCCAGGGTAGAAATGTCAAAGATTGGAGAGCATAGCTTTAAGATGAGAGGGGCACATTTTAAAGGAGATTTGTAGGGCAAGTTAATTTACACAGAGAGTGGTAAGTGTTTGGAACTTGCTGCCAGGCAGATAAGATAGTGGTGTTTGAGATGCTTTTAGATAGGCACATTGATATGATTGGAATGATGTGGATCATGTGCAGGCGGAGGAGATTAGTTTAATTTACATCTTGTTCGACATGGACACTGTGGGTCAAAAGGCTTATTTATGTACTGCACTGTTCTATGTTCTATGTTAATAACAAAAATAAATGAGTCAAAAGGATGGCCTACTTGCTGGCCAGTACAGTCTTGAAGACCGAAGGGCCTTTTTTCCATCTGGATGACTGTGACTATAAATGAATTATTTTGAGACTATGCCCCCTAGTTCCAAATATCAGGCCAGGAAGAATCGTAAATGTTATATCTTCCCCATAGCACATTTCACTGAGATCATCTCTCAGTCTTTATAAACTCAAATGCTCACAGGAGCGTGGACTCCAGGAGCGTGAAGGCAGCATAATTGCTCCTGGTATGAGAAATGGGCTTCTTAAGAGCTAGACTCGTTGCCTTCCCTCCATCACAAGTCACCCGTCCTAGGGGACCAGACCAGCGATCTCCCAGGCAGGTGTTTTCTTACCAGGGCTACCTGCACTCAGGACAAGATGTCCCTGTCAGCTACAAATCCCGTCGAGTGAAGGAGCCAGCATTCCCTCTCTGTGAGGGGGAGAGTGTGCAGGGGCCTGAGTTCCAGCATTCACCAGGATGTGGGTGAAGGAGTGAATCAGGGATGTTGCATGGGCCAGCAAAGTTAGCCCCTCCCTCGGCAACCAGCCCGATCCACCATATCTGCCCCACACACCGTGGTTTTGGCACTGCCCTGGTCGGCGTTATTGAGAGTAACTCAATTTGTTGCATATTTACCATCAGTGGTGTTGCGTTAATGTGCCTGCAAAGCTGCAGCAAGTGAGTTAATTGTTCTGGTTCATGTCCAGTCTAGATGTCAAGTAAACTCTCTTGAATGTGACCATGAGCAGCTCATTGTGCATGTGTCAGTGGCCCGTGATCTTGCACGTGGCCATTTCTGTGGCTGCACCAATTCTTGCGATGCAGCAATTCCTGCAGCTGTGCATTACCTCTGCAACAGCAGTGATTCCCACACAATGATTCCTGCACCAGCATCAATGCCTGCACCTGCAGTAATTCTTGACAGACCCAGCCTCTCCAGTTTCTCCTCATCACTGAACCCCTCCATCCAAGGCATCATCCTCTCTGCACTCTCTCCACCACTATCGCACTGTTCCAGTAGTGTGGTGACCCGAACCGCACATAGTTCTTCAACTGACTCTGACCAAGGGTTTAAAAAGTTGAAGGATAACATCCCTGCTCTTGTGTTCAATGCCCCAACTAATGACGATCGCTATCCCGTGTGTCTTGTTAACCACGTTATCTACCTGAATTGCCACCTTCAAGGATCTTTGGACTTGTACGCCAAGGTCCCTCTCTTCCTCAATACACCCTCGGACCGTCGCCTGCTGTTTGTTCCCCTTAATATGCCTTCAGTCCCTACCATTCATGGTGTTTGTCCTCACCTCATTGTACTCTCAAAATGCATCATCTCACCTTTATCAGGATTAAACTCCGTTTGCCGTTTCTCAGCCCATCATACCAACACATTGCCCTCACCTACTGGGAATTCTTTCTCTTTAACATTTTATCTGGAAACAAGAACCTTCAAACATGCTGCCCCAACAGTGCCACCAAACTAGGAATGCAGTGACCCAATGATGCCATCAATCCCCCTCTGTGCGCAGTGGCCCAGGGTGCCTCATGCATCCAGTGTACAGAGATCTCCCAGTGCCACACCCTGTCCAGTGTACACTGACCCAGGTTGGCCTTCCTCTGTAGCTTGACCTGATGATACCATGTTCCCTCTGCAGTTACATGGAGTCGGTTGAGGCTGTAGCTGGGAAGGAAGAGGCATTGGTTGCAAATGTTTCCAGTTGACTGCAGAACAAATGAAATACAAGAGGCAACAATGATCAGGATGATAGGCTCCACCTTTCCCTTACTACCATTGCTTTGTGCATATCTTTCATTCATTTGTTCTATATCTCTCTAAATCACTGTCTTTATCTCTTGTTTCCCTTTACTTTGACTCAGTCTGAAGAAGCAACTAGACCTGAAACGGCATCTATTCCTTTTTTCCAGAGATGCTGTGTGACCCACTGAGTTACTTTTTGTGTCTATTAATGATCCCGATAATGGTTTTGTGACTACGTTTTGCATATGATACGAAGATACGTGAAGCTGCAGGCAGTGTTGAGGAAGCAGGGAGGCTACAGATGGGCAGGTTGGGACAGTGGGCAAAGAGAGGCAAATGGAATATAGTGTAGCAAAGTGTATGGTCATGCACTTTGGTAGAAGGAATAAAGGTATTGGTGGCTTTCTAAATAGGTGGAGGATTCAGAAATTGGAGGTGCAAAGGGACTTTGGTGGTGCAGGATGGCCAAAATGTTTATTTGCAAATAAATTCAGTGGTAAGGAAGGCAAATGCAATGTTAGCATTCATTTTGAGGGGACTAGAATATAAAAGCAGGGATGTAATGCTGAAACTTTATTAGGTGCTGGTGAGGCCACGTTTGGAGTATTGTGAGTAGTTTTGGGCTGCATATCTCTCACTCGGTGCATTGGTCACTCGGGGCATCCTATATCGGTGCATCGCTCTCAGTGCATCGCTTCTTCAGTAACAACCTGTGATGTCTGCTCAGCTCTGAAGAGTCAGAGGTGAACCCTAGCCAGTCCTTTCTTGCTTCTCCCTCATCATTCAGCAGATCTGTGAAACACATTCACTCACTCCGCAGAGAGTCGAAAATGGAATGAATAAATTTTTAACTACTCAAATTGCTGATGTAGTTAAAATCACGGACCAGGTACGCGCGTAGCTTCAAAATTATTAATGTTTAATAGTTTTATTTAATCGCATCTGCCAAATCACTGAATATTACATTTTTCAATTAAATATTAAAATTGACAATGGGGTTGCATTTTAGTTGTGCCTTAAATTTTAAAGCATGTGGTAGGAATTATTCTGTGGAGGCTTCTGATTTTTCTGTTCAGGATGTAAGTCCGGACTGTACAGCAACCTTGTGAAGAACAGAGGGAGATCTGTGCTCATGGGTTCATGTGTACTAGGAGCAGAATTAGGCCATTTGGCCCATCAAGTCTACTCCACCATTCAATTATGGCTGATTTATCTTTTCCGCTCAACTTCATTCTCCTG
This sequence comes from Amblyraja radiata, assembly GCF_010909765.2. Classification (NCBI taxonomy): domain Eukaryota; kingdom Metazoa; phylum Chordata; class Chondrichthyes; order Rajiformes; family Rajidae; genus Amblyraja; species Amblyraja radiata. Next base: position 23,097,429 of record NC_045982.1, on the reverse strand, counting down.
TCTTCGCCTCATAACCCCTGACACCCTTACTAATCAACACAAATCAAATCAAAATTAGTACTCATGGCGCATGTACTGTAAACACAGAGGCAGTACAGAGACGCCAGGGACGGATAATGTTTCAGATCATTCGAAGGTGAAGGACACCCAGCCTAGAAGGTTTGTGAATATTGTGGGAGGCGTCCTGTAGTCTGTATGCTGCCGGTAACTCTCTTTAAGGTGGTGTCACTGCCCCCCCTGAGGCTCCACTGTTCACCCCTCCTTTTGAGGCTGTGGTGGCCAAGGCATTTGGGTATTTTAAAACAAAGTTTGATAGATTCTTGATTAGTAAGTCAAAGATTATGAGGAGAAGACAGAAGCATGGGGTTTAGAGGGAAAAATACATCAACCATGATTGAATGGCGGAGTAGATATGATGGTTCGAATTGCCTAATTGTGATCCTGTCTTATGGTGCATCGCTCTCTCGGTGCATCTTCCCCGGTGCATCACTCCCTGAGTACATCACTCCCGCAGTGCATCACTCCCCCAGTGCATCACTCCCCCAGTGCATCACTCCCCGAGTGCATCCTCCAGCAGTGCAACCTCCCCCTGTGCATCACTCCCCCAGTGCATCCTCCAGCAGTGCAACCTCCCCCTGTGCATCACTCCCCCAGTGCATCATTCCCTGAGTACATAACTGCCCAGTGCATAACTCCCCCAGTGCATAACTCCCCCTGTGCATCACTCCCCCAGTGCATAACTCCCTGAGTACATAACTCCCCCAGTGCATCACTCCCCCAGTGCATAACTCCCTGAGTACATAACTCCCCCTGTGCATCACTCCCCCAGTGCATCACTCCCCCAGTGCATCACTCCCCCAGTGCATAACTCCCCCAGTGCATCACTCCCTGAGTACATAACTCCCCAGTGCATAACTCCCCCAGTGCATCACTCCCAGTGTATTCTCCCCAGTGCATCGCTCCCTTCACTTACCCCTTTCCTGGCCTGTTGTGGAACCATTGGTGTGCACTCTTTAAATCGAAGGTAGACACAAAATGCTGGAGTAACTCAGTGGGACAGGCAGCATCTCTGGAGATAAGGAATGGGTAACATTTCGGGTCGAGACCCTTCTTCAGACTGATGTCAGGGGAGTGGGCGGGACAGAGATAGAATGTAGTCGGAGACAGTAAGACTGGTGGGAAAACTGGGAAGGGAGGGGTCGGAGAGAGAGGGAAAGCAGGGCTATTTGAAGTTAGAGAAGTCAATGTTCATACCGCTGGGGTGTAAGCTACCCAAGCAAAATATACTGTAGGTGCTGTTCCTCCAATTTGCACTGGGCCTCACTCTGACAATGGAGGAGGCCCAGGACAGAAAGGTCAGATTGGGAATGGGAGGGGGAGTTAAAGTGCTGAGCAACAGGGAGAGCTGGTAGGTTAAGACGGACTGAGCTGAGGTGTTCAGTAAAACGATTGACGAGCATGCGCTTGGTCTCGCCAATGTACAGGAGTTGACACCAGGAACAGACCACTCAATGTAATGTATTTTATCAGCTTCCAGGCAGATTGCTGGCATCTGGCGCTGGCTTTGGAGTTCTGTTCTGTGATTGTTTATCTGTTCCATCCTCTCGGAGATCAGTGTGAGACTCGGGGCTGTGCTGGCACCACACGTGACACCAGCTCCTTTTAAACCGCGGTGTTGGGTAGTGCATGGACAATCCATCTCAGACCATCTCGAGTCCCAGATCACTGGTCTCAGCTCCTGCAGGAAGCAACATGCTGGCACCAGGCAAGATTACACGGCAGCAATTGTAAGCGTTCAGGTTTGTGGAGATGGGAGATCAGTGCTGTGGCAGACTCAAGATCCATTACCGATTGCACACTTTGCTATGGTTACAGTTAAATGTACTAACATGGATTTACTGTGTTTAGTTATAACCATTGCAAAGTGTGCAATCTGTAGCGGATCTTGAATTTCCCATAACACTAATCATGATCTTTTGTTTGGAGAGCTGCAATGGCAGGTTAGGTGCTGATAGTAAATTGTGGGGCCTGGAGAACGGTGAAGGCAGGTAAGAGATGCTTCACATTGAGCTCAGTAATGCAGGCACAATGCTGGGTGTAGCAGAGACCAGCTCAGTGTTGGGACAGCTCAGAGTGTGGAGATACTGCATGGAAACAGGCCCTTCAGCCCACTGAGCCCACGCCAACCATCGATCACCTGTTCACACTAGTTATCCCAGTGTGTCATCCACCCCACACACACTCGGGGGGGGGGGGAATTTACAGAGGGCCAATTAACCTACAAACCCGCATGACATTGGGATGTGGGAGGAAACCCGTGCACCCAGAGGAAACCCACGCAGTCACAGGGACAACGTGCAGACTCCACATAGACAGCACCTGAGATCAGGTTTGAGCACGGGTCTCTACAGCTGTGCCACAGTGCTGCACTTTGTTTAATCAATTGAATTTTCACCAGGTTAAAACTTGGGTAATCCAACAAGGTCAAGAGGATATTTTCATCACTCAAAGTGAAGGGTATGAATGAGTAACTAATTGTGAGTGAAAGGTTGTCTCATGATAAAGGAGCAGGGGGTAGGACTGGAGCAAGAGTCTGAGGTAGGTACAGGTCCTGTCCATGTGACAAACCGCTACTACCGGAGTTGAGGGCAGAAGGTTCTGGCGTCACGTGTGGTGCCAGCACAGCCCCGAGTCTCACACTGATCTCCGAGAGGATGGAACAGATAAACAATCACAGAACAGAACTCCAAAGCCAGCACCAGTTGCCAGCAATCTGCCTGGAGGCTGATAAAATACATTACATCGAGTGGTCTGAAACAAGGTCATGACAACAATCACTCATCTCTTGGTACATCTTGCTGCAAGCCTGTGACTAACGCATTGTTTTCTGAAATGATGCTGCGTTGCTCTTGTGGGAAGCCTGGAGCTGAAGTGACCTCTGGCTAGAATGGTCAAAGGGAAAAGTAAGGCAGGACTTTCTAACTTTCTCATCAGTGGGGTTGCTGCAGAGATAGTCTACAGCTACAGGTTCAGGTTCATTCACATCGCCAGCCACAAACCCTGTCACACTGATGTGGTGATCAAGGAAACACATCAGCTTATTTACTTTCTGAGACAGCCGAGAAGATTCGGCATGTCCACGAGGATTCTCTCAAACTTCTACGGCCGCGCTATAGAAAGTATTCTGACAGGATGCATCTCAGCCTGGTATGGCAACTGCTCTGCTCTTGACTGCCTGAACCACAGAGATGGTAAACACAGCCCAGTCCATCACAGGCTCGACAGTGTCATGTATGCCTCCAAATCAAGCCATTTGTTTTCCTCCTTTCTACCTTCTGGGAGAAAATACAAGAACTCGAAAGCTCAGATATCCAGACTTAAGAACAGCTACTTCCCCGCTGCTGTCGATCTCCCCAACCAATCACCTCTATCACACCCCCTTCCCAGAGGTTCAGACACAAACTCTTCCTCCTAAAGCTACCTCATTCAGTTATTCCATTATTGCACTTTATTTTTGCATTACATCTGATTTCACTACAATTTTGCACCATTCTGCTGTTTTGCACTTGTTATTATATCTATTATCACCATATGTTAACTGTTCACTCTGTGAGCTTTATGTGAACATGGGATTTCATTGCTCCCTAGTGTATATAACAATAGACTAGTCTAATATTTCAGTATGTACATGGAATTACAAATAACTTACAGCAAGGGCAGAGGCCATTTGGCCCCAAAGCTGCATTCTGGTCTCCTCTTCAGAAAGCAAACACAGCTGGGTGGCTGCAATCCCCACATGGTGTAGAGAGGGGGTCTGACGAAGTGAAGGAGGTGGAAGACATGGAGGGTGCTGTAGAGTCGGGGCCAGTCAGGGCTTGAAACGTCCCTGGTGTGAGCATCCCAGGACATGTATCTAATCACATCTGAGGAATGATATCACCTTTCACGCCGTGCTTCCTGGTGCGTGTGAACCATGTCCACACTCCGCCCGGAACCGATCCAGACTACCCAGGTCGCCTGAGAAGTCACACTCGTGCTTTGTCCAAGAAATTGGGAATATTCTGGCAGCCATTGCCCCGAGACAAATGTGGCTGCAGAGATTGACTTGAAGATAGACACAAAATGCTGGAATAACTCAGCGGGACAGGCAGCATCTCTGGAGAAAAGGAATGGGTGACGTTTCAGGTCGAGACCCTTCTTCAGAGATTAAATTCTCAGCCAGAGACCATAAATCATAATTTACACAAATGAGTTAAAGGATTAAATCTGATTGAAAGAGGATTTTGGGAAGTTCTAACCCTGATTAATAAAAAAAACCTGACAGCCATTGACATGATAGATAGATGTAAGCATGTTATTTAGTTTAGATTCTGAGCACAGTATTAAATGCAGCTCTGTGCTGAGTCACCGCCCAGGGCAGAGATTGTGATGCTCTGGTGCAAATGTGACATTGAGCTGAGAATTGAACACAGAATGGAGATTATAACCTGGGCTCATACACCGCACCATGGCCACACTGTGGCGGCATATCCCTTGCCTCACAAATGTTGATTTTTCACTCACCTGAGTGTAACACCGATGGTAAATACAACGGTATCACCATTTACCTCCTGGGGAAATGTGTGATCTCATTCATCCCAGGTTATGAGGGCAGGAGTGGTTTGACGTGGCTAAATGTGGGTACAGGTCCTGAGCTATTGTAAGCAAAAGCAAGCATCCTGATGGACGACAACGATGGGTTAAATGAAGAAGACTGCAGTTACATAGTTGACTCTGATCAATTCTGAGAGGCATCAAATAGTAACTTGACTTCCACACGGTGCCTTCCATTATCCAAAGTATTACAAAGGCTTTGAGTGAATATTTCAAATACAATCAGTGTCAGCTCAGCCAAGCAGGAGCAATGGCAGGGGAGAGAGATGACCAGGCAGTGTGGTTCTGGTGGAGATGGTTGAGGACCATATTTTGGCCAGTTCGCCTGACAATTGGCTGTGTGGATACTGAGAGGAGGCAGGAGCTGGGTTTAACTTCTCATCTGACCCGCAGCACTACAACACACGTCCACAATATTCCTGTAGAAACAAGGAACTGCTGATACTGGTTTGCAAATAAAGGACACAAAGATCTGGAGCAATTCAAGAGGTGAGGGAACACTTTGGGGAACGTGGGTTTGTGATGTTTCAGGTTGGGAGCCTTCTAATTTTTTACCTGAAATCCTGTTTGGGTCCAAATTGGGAGGCCTGGAGCCGGAGCTGGAAGTCACGAGGAACAAGATGGTGGCACAGGCAAGAGCCAAGAAAACACACATGGCTGTGGTAGCAAGGCTGGGTCAGAACTTGATCCTAGAACAGGAGACCAGCAGGAATCAGAGGGGGAGCAGTGAGAGAAGGTCGCACTGAACTCCTTTTGGAGAGGAGGAGAATTGTAAAAGGAGTCGGAGATTTTGCAGTGGAGCAGAAAACTATAGAAACAAAGAACAGTTCTGTGAGGCCCTCTCTCACTACTCCCCTGCTACTCCCTCGCTACTCTTCCGCTCTATAATCATGTTCTGATCTAGATCATCAAGGATCTCCACCGTCTGGGCCATGCCCTCTTCTCACTGCTACTATCAGCAGAAGCCTGAAGTCCCACACCGCCAGGTTCAAGAACAGCTGCTTTCCAACTACCATCAGGTTCCTGAACTGACCCTAATCCTACCCTGACAATGAAACACCGTGGACCACCTCTTGCACCAGTGTGGACTCTATTTTCTGATATGTTTTGTACTCATGTCTTTTTTGTTGGGCAGTCTTCTACATTTTTAGAAATTTTGTGTAATTTATATATAATTTTTATTCTGTGTTGTCAGGGCTCTTAAATATAGCAGAGTCAGGGGATATGGGGAGAAGGCAGGAACAGGGTACTGATTGGGGATGATCAGCCATGATCACATTGAATGGCAGTGCTGGCTCGAAGGGCCGAATGGCCTACTCCTGCACTTATTGTCTATAGTCTATTGTCAGTCCATGTGTCTGTGATGCTGCCTGTACCTCATCGTATTCATGCAGATGACAATAAACCTGACTCCTGCCACCACCCAGAGCATCGTTAACAAAGTAACTGTGCAATATCAACCAATAGCTCATCTTTTGCTCGTCGCTCATCTTTCACCTCATGTGCTCAGCAATAACATCACCGCTGGTATAAAAAAAGCAGTGGGGACAATGAGATTCCTCCTGTAAAAATCTTGCTAATGTTCTTTCACTAAGGCCTCCACATTTGGCAGTTCTCACTGTATCTACCTATCACTTGCCAGGCTTCATCCCGACCCCACCTCTCTTTTCCCGCTTTCTCCCCCCCCCCCCCCCCCCGACTACAATCAATCGAAAGAATGGTCCTGACCCCAACTGTCGCCTATCCATTCCCTCCAGAGATGTTGCCTGACCCGTTGAGTTCTTCGAGCATTTTGTGCTTTGTGTAAAAATAAACACAGTTCAGCAGCAGGGATCAGGGCTGGGACCTCAATGTTTATGATGTATATAAATGATTTGGATGTAAATGGGCAGGTTAGTAAGTTTGCAGAAGACACTAAAATAGATGGAGTTCTGGACAGTGGGGAAGGCCGTCAAAGGATACGGATCTATTCCAGATATGGGCAGAGAAATGGCAGCTGAAGTTTAATCCAAGCATATGTGAGGTGTTACACTTTGGAGACTCGAATGTAAGCTTGAAAACATACTGTTAATGGCAGGGCTCTTTATAACATTGGGTTCCAAGACCATAACTCATGAAAGTGGCAACACAAGTAGATAGAGTAGTAAACAAGGCTTACCTTCATAAGTCAAGGCAATGAGCATAAGAATCAGGTAGTCATGATGCAGTTTTATAAAAGTTTAGTTAGGGTTAGGCCAACTTTGGAGTAATGAATGAAGTTCTGGTTGCTCGGTTACAGGAAGAATGTGGTAGCTTTGGAGAGGGTGCAGAGGAAGTTTACTGGACTGCTGAGGATCAGGTGATATTAGCTTCGAGGGATTGGATAGGCTCTGATTGTTTTCTCGCGGATGTTGCGAGGACCTGGTAGCAGTATATAAAATTATGAGAGGCATAGATAGGGCTGACAGTCAAAATCTTTTTCGCAGGGTGAAAATATTAAATAGTATAGGATATAGGGTACAGTATACAGTATAGTATACTACACTATATACACTATATACTATAGGGTATATACTATATATCATATCATCATATAATATATAAAACTCTCGCCCCAGATTCCAAAACGGAACTCCGTCCGTCCGGCACCCTGTCCCACTCCCTTTGCTGGCGCGCTCCCTGTGATTCTCCGCGACTCAGAAACCGGACGCAGGACCGCCCGCGTCTTTTCGACTTCGGAAGAGATTTCGCTTTTCTTTCTAAGTATGCGCTTCTCATTCCATTCCGTCGTGTTTAAGCGCACGTTTTAAATCAAAACCTTACCCACCCCCCCCCCCCCCCCCCCCCAAAAATCTCAAAACTAAACTGGCTTCTCACCCACACAAGCCTCACCAGCACCAGCCCCTGCTGAACATTCCATCGTGTGATGTCACAATGCCCAATGCTCACAGATGCCCAATCGGAATGGAGCCATTTACATATGCCAAAGCAGGAGCCCCAGCCAATGGTGAACGTTCCATCGTGTGCAATGCCCAGTGCTCATAGACATCGTTGCCATAGTGACAGTACAGAGAGTCAGATGAGGGCCGAGGAGCCTTCAAAACAACATGAGATGTTCCCATATTGTGTGTGTGAAAATATTTTCACCCCTGAACCTCGATAAGAACACCACCTGCACATCTTAATTAAATTAGAGAAAAACAGAAAAGAGGTCGGGCATTTACACTTTTAAGGCTCTGTGTGTGTCGAAGCTTCGTGTGTGTGATGCCGCACCGCAAACCCCCCCACCACCCCCCCCACGCGTTGCCGAGACGGACCCGACTTCGACGACTTCAAGATACACTATTTTAAGACGGCAGGGACCAGACTTCAACGACCAAATCTCCCCTGGGGACTACAGGTAGGGAACGGTCTTTATGCACTTTTCCAACTCTGTGTGTGGGGGTGGTTAGTGTGTGTGAGGCCCCCCCCCCCCCCCCCATTGGGGGCTATTGGGGGCCGCAGGACCGCCCACGTCTTTTCCACTTCGTCAGAGATTTCACTTTTCTTTCTAAGTATGCGCTTCTCATTTCATTCCGTCGTGTTTAAGCGCACGTTTTTAATGGATAACATACCCCCCCCCCCCCCCCAATACTTCAAAACTAAACTGGCTTATCACCCACACAAGCCCCGATGCTCAAAGACATCGTTGCCATAGTTACCGTACAGAGAATAGCCTGTGAGCCGAGGAGCTTTCAAAACAACATGATATGTTCACATATTGTGTAAAAATATTAACGTGTTTCAAACCCCTAAAACTCGATATGAACAACACATGCACAACTTAATTAAATTAGAGAAGAACGAACAATATGTCGAGATTTTAATATTCCAATCAATGCACGTTTGACATTGAGTTGTCTGCCAGTTGGCCAATCACGCGCTTTGTTTCAGGCCAGCACACAAAATGGCTGAGAGGGCTTCACAGATGCCTGTTTTACTGGAGATTCAAATGTGTTGTTCTGTGGAATAAATGTAATGGAAACATGCAGCAGCTTCATTGTATTTAGTGCAAAAAACATTAAAAAAGACAGAAGAAAGTGCTGCGAAGTGGATAAAAATGCAAGAGAACAAGGTCCATGCTGATGTGCTGGAACACAAATGAACCCATGAATCACCTACCTGAAAGGAAAGACTAAAGGCCGGGATTTATGAACAACAAACTGTATGGACTTTAATTAATCTAATTGCACCCTTTATAACGTTAATAGATTCATTCATTCATTCATTCATTCCTTATTCATTCACTCACTCACTCACTTACTCAGACGTTCATTCATGAAATTGAGGGCCTGAACTATAACGCGGTGAATTGAACATTGTCACTAATGCCAGCCTGTTGTACAGTTATTAGTCTATAACAGATAATCTCGGAGCTTCATGCGAAAACATGCAGGGACAAAATGCTCCGATCGCGTAACTTACGAACTCGCGGCAAATAGCAATCAATTTCACTCCCTTTTTCTCCCGTTATCATGGTCCGAAAACGAGCAAACTAAAAATACTGACGACCACCCCCCCCCCCCCCCCCCCCCCCCCCCTGCCCGGCCACAGATATGATCCTCGCCTCCACGATCGCCAATCGGCCGCTTATTAATTGAGACCGCTTCTTCACTTTACCGCGAGTACCGGTAGGTTTTCACAGGAAGGACCGAGCTTATTTCTTAACAACTAATTACTCTACAACACGCTGGCATTAGTGACACTGTTTACTTTACTGCAATAGCTTAGACCCCCACACCCCTCTCCACCTCCGATCCCACACCCCCCCTCCCTCCACACTCTTCCCCCTCTCCCTCCTCATCTTTGTGTGTGACGACAAACGCACCACCCCCCCCCCCCCCCCTTTGGTGCAGGAGGCGCGCGCACAGCATCTTGAACGCTCAGCAAATGTTTGGATTCTTCACTAACCGTCATTCTGACTTTGCTTGTGAAGACAGGAGTCGTGGATTGCATTTGTCTGACAATAATAATCAGCTTTATTTTTATTGGATAGAATTTATTTGTTTCACATCAACCTGATCATTATATAAATCTTAAAAAGTCAATTTAATTTACAAGCTTATTTTTAAAAAAAAAAACATTTTATTGCATTTCATTGTTATTTTCTTTATTTTTATCAATTTGAATTTACTAATTTAACTGTTCATTATAAATCTTCAGGAGTGCATTTCATTTTTAACATTAACATTTTATTGTTAAATTCAATATTTGTATTTCATTGAATTGATTTATTTCTCACTTAACATTACTTTTAAAGACTAATAATTTCAACACCGCTCCCTCCCCCTCACCCCTCTCCACCTCCGATCCCACACCACCCCTCCCTCCACACTTTTCCCCCTCTCCCTCCTCATCTTTGTGTGTGACGACAAACGCACCACCCCCCCCCCCCCCCTTTGGTGCAGGAGGCGCGCACACATCATCTTGAACGCTCAGCGATTGTTTGAATTCTTCACTAACCGTCATTCTTACTTTGCTTGTGAAGACAGGAGTCGTGGATTGCATTTGTCTGACGATAAAAATCAGCTTTATTTTTATTGGATTGAATTTATTTGTATCACATCAACCTGCTCATTATATAAATCTTAAAAATTCCATTTAATTTACAAGCTTATTTTTTAAAGAATAACATTTTATTGCATTTCATTGTAATTTTCTTTATTTTTATCAATTTGAATTTACTAATTTAACTGTTCATTATAAATCTGTGTGTGGGGGTGGTTAGTGTGTGTGATGCCGCCCCCCCCCCCCCAGTGGGGGCTACGGGTAGGGTACGGCTGCGTTGGGGGATCAGACCCAACGGGTTTGCCATTGGTCGTCGTGTTTAAGTACACGTTTTTAATCAAATCCTTCACCCCCCCCCCCAATATTTCAATAATAAACTGGCTTCTCACCCATAGAAGCATCACCAGCCCCAGCCCCTGGTGAACGTTCCATCGTGTGATGTCACAATGCCCGATGCTCACAGATGTCCAATCGGAATGGATTCATTTACATATGCCTTTGCAGGAGCACAAGCACTTGGTGAACGTTCCATTGTGTGATGTCACAATGCCCAATGTTCAAATACATTGTTGCCATAGAGGGAGTACAGAGAAGGTTCACCAGACTGATTTCTGGGATGTCAGGACTTTCATATGACGAAAGACTGGATAGACTCGGCTTGTACATGCAAGAATTTAGAAGATTGAGGGGGTATCTTATAGAAACTTACAAAATTCTTAAGGGGTTCAACAGGCTAGATGCAGGAAGATTGTTCCAGATGTTGGGGAAGTCCAGAACAAGGGGTCACAGTTTAAGGATAAGGGGTAAATCTTTTAGGCCCGAGATGAGAAAAACATTTTTCACACAGAGAGTGGTGAATCTCTGGAATTCACTGGCACAGAAGGTAGTTGAGGCCTGTTCATTGGCTGTATTTAAGAGGGAGTTAGATGTGGTCCTTGTGACTAAAGGGATCAGGGGGTATGGAGAGAAGGCAGGTACAGGATACTGAGTTGGATGATCAGCCACGATCATATTGAATGGTGGTGCAGGCTCGAAGGGCCGAATGGCCTACTCCTGCACTTAATTTCAATGGTTCTATGTTTCCCTCTCCGCACCCCTCTCCCACCCATCCCTCTCTCCCCCACCCACCTTCCCTCTCTACGCCACCCCCTTCCTCCTACCCCTCTGTCCCTCTTCCATCACTCCCCCTACCCCTCTCCACCTCCCTCCCCACTCTTCCACCACTCCCCCTTCCCCCTCCACTCTCCCTCCCCACTCTTTCCCCTCTCTCCCCCACCCCTCTCCCCCTCCCTCCCTCCTCCCCTACCTCCACATCCTCCCCCTCCCCCACATATCTCTTCCCATCCCCCTCTCTCACCCCCTACCCCGCTCTCCTTTCCCTCCCAAATCTGTCCCATTTCCTCCACCTCCTCTCCCCCCCCCCCCCCCCTCCCCCCCCCCCCCCCTCCCCCCACCTGTGTGTTTGGGGGTTGGTTAATATGAGTTTGATGCCGCAGCCCCCCCTCCCCCCCCTGCAAAACGCCGTTGGGGAAACAGACCCAACGGGTCTGCACTTGGTCTAGTATAATATATAAAACTCTCGCCCCAGATTCCAAAACGGAACTCCGTCCGTCCGGCACCCTGTCCCACTCCCTTTGCTGGCGCGCTCCCTGTGATTCTCCGCGACTCAGAAACCGGACGCAGGACCGCCCGCGTCTTTTCGAATTCGGAAGAGATTTCGCTTTTCTTTCTAAGTATGCGCTTCTCATTCCATTCCGTCGTGTTTAAGCGCACGTTTTAAATAAAAACCTTACCCACCCCCCCCCCCCCCCCCCCAAAAATCTCAAAACTAAACTGGCTTCTCACCCACACAAGCCTCACCAGCACCAGCCCCTGCTGAACATTCCATCGTGTGATGTCACAATGCCCAATGCTCACAGATGCCCAATCGGAATGGAGCCATTTACATATGCCAAAGCAGGATCCCCAGCCAATGGTGAACGTTCCATCGTGTGATGTCACAATGCCCAGTGCTCATAGACATCGTTGCCATAGTGACAGTACAGAGAGTCAGATGAGGGCCGAGGAGCCTTCAAAACAACATGAGATGTTCCCATATTGTGTGTGTGAAAATATTTTCACCCCTGAACCTCGATAAGAACACCACCTGCACATCTTAATTAAATTAGAGAAAAACGGAAAAGAGGTCGGGCATTTACACTTTTAAGGCACTGTGTGTGTCGAATCTTCGTGTGTGTGATGCCGCACCGCAAACCCCCCACCACCCCCCCCACGCGTTGCCGAGACGGACCCGACTTCGACAACTTCAAGATACACTATTTAAGACGGAAGGGACCAGACTTCAACGACCAAATCTCCCCTGGGGGCTACAGGTAGGGAACGGTCTTTATGCACTTTTCCAACTCTGTGTGTGGGGGTGGTTAGTGTGTGTGAGGCCCCACCCCCCCCCCCCATTGGGGGCTATTGGGGGCCGCAGGACCGCCCACGTCTTTTCCACTTCGTCAGAGATTTCGCTTTTCTTTCTAAGTATGCGCTTCTCATTTCATTCCGTCGTGTTTAAGCGCACGTTTTTAATGGATAACATACCCCCCCCCCCCCCCCCAATACTTCAAAACTAAACTGGCTTATCACCCACACAAGCCCCGATGCTCAAAGACATCGTTGCCATAGTTACCGTACAGAGAATAGCCTGTGAGCCGAGGAGCTTTCAAAACAACATGATATGTTCACATATTGTGTAAAAATATTAACGTGTTTCAAACCCCTAAAACTCGATATGAACAACACATGCACAACTTAATTAAATTAGAGAAGAACGAACAATATGTCGAGATTTTAATATTCCAATCAATGCACGTTTGACATTGAGTTGTCTGCCAGTTGGCCAATCACGCGCTTTGTTTCAGGCCAGCACACAAAATGGCTGAGAGGGCTTCACAGATGCCTGTTTTACTGGAGATTCAAATGTGTTGTTCTGTGGAATAAATGTAATGGAAACATGCAGCAGCTTCATTGTATTTAGTGCAAAAAACATTAAAAAAGACAGAAGAAAGTGCTGCGAAGTGGATAAAATGCAAGAGAACAAGGTCCATGCTGATGTGCTGGAACACAAATGAACCCATGAATCACCTACCTGAAAGGAAAGACTAAAGGCCGGGATTTATGAACAACAAACTGTATGGACTTTAATTAATCTAATTGCACCCTTTATAACGTTAATAGATTCATTCATTCATTCATTCATTCCTTATTCATTCACTCACTCACTCACTTACTCAGACGTTCATTCATGAAATTGAGGGCCTGAACTATAACGCGGTGAATTGAACATTGTCACTAATGCCAGCCTGTTGTACAGTTATTAGTCTATAACAGATAATCTCGGAGCTTCATGCGAAAACATGCAGGGACAAAATGCTCCGATCGCGTAACTTACGAACTCGCGGCAAATAGCAATAAATTTAACTCCCTTTTTCCTCCCGTTATCATGGTCCGAAAACGAGCAAACTAAAAATACTGACGCCCACCCCCCCCCCCCCCCCCCTGACTAATTACTCTACAACACGCTGGCATTAGTGACACTGTTTACTTTACCTCCGATCCAACACCCCCCCTCCCTCCACACTCTTCCCCCTCTCCCTCCTCATCTTTGTGTGTGACGACAAACGCACCACCCCTCCCCCTCTCCCTCCTCATCTTTGTGTGTGACGACAAACGCACCACCCCTCCCCCTCTCCCTCCTCATCTTTGTGTGTGACGACAAACGCACCACCCCCCCCCCCCCCCCCCTTTGGTGCAGGAGGCGCGCGCACAGCATCTTGAACGCTCAGCAAATGTTTGAATTCTTCACTAACCGTCATTCTGACTTTGCTTGTGAAGACAGGAGTCGTGGATTGCATTTGTCTGACAATAATAATCAGCTTTATTTTTATTGGATAGAATTTATTTGTTTCACATCAACCTGATCATTATATAAATCTTAAAAAGTCAATTTAATTTACAGGCTTATTTTTTTTAAAAAAAGATTTTATTGCATTTCATTGTTATTTTCTTTATTTTTATCAATTTGAATTTACTAATTTAACTGTTCATTATAAATCTTCAGGAGTGCATTTCATTTTTAACATTAACATTTTATTGTTAAATTCAATATTTGTATTTCATTGAATTGATTTATTTCTCACTTAACATTACTTTTAAAGACTAATAATTTCAACACCCCTCCCTCCCCCTCACCCCTCTCCACCTCCGATCCCACACCCCCCCTCCCTCCACACTTTTCCCCCTCTCCCTCCTCATCTTTGTGTGTGACGACAAACGCACCACCCCCCCCCCCCCCCCCCCTTTGGTGCAGGAGGCGCTCACACATCATCTTGAACGCTCAGCGATTGTTTGAATTCTTCACTAACCGTCATTCTTACTTTGCTTGTGAAGACAGGAGTCGTGGATTGCATTTGTCTGACGATAAAAATCAGCTTTATTTTTATTGGATTGAATTTATTTGTATCACATCAACCTGCTCATTATATAAATCTTAAAAATTCCATTTAATTTACAAGCTTATTTTTTAAAGAATAACATTTTATTGCATTTCATTGTAATTTTCTTTATTTTATCAATTTGATTTTTCTCATTTAACTGTTCATTATAAATCTTCAAGAGTGCATTTCATTTTTAACATTAACATTTTATTGTTAAATTCTATATTTTTATTTCATTGCTTTGATTTATTTCTCACTTAACATTACTTTTAAAAACTGATAATTTCAACACCCCTCCCTCCCTCTCGGCCCCCCCCCCCCCCCCCCCCCCCCCCCCCCCCCGCCAAAAAACGTTTACTAACGTTAAATATTCCCCGTTTGTTTCATCTTTACCATTTTGAAATTTCTAGATTCTAAACGCTTGCCTTTGAAAACTAAAATCATTGAAATTTCACTTTGTCATCGTTGACTTTTTTAAAAGAAGATAAGTTGTGAGGTCGGGTGCATAGTGTGAAGACGCTCTGATCTGTTTGTGGAGGCGCAAGCATAGAGAAGAGTGCATTTCATTTAAACGAATAATTTTATAACATTACCATTTGATTGCATTTCATTGTAAAATTCATTGTTTGTTTTTCATTGAATTGATTTACTTCTCACTTAATATTACTGCATTTTAACACATACTTTTAATTTCAAAAACTGTTTAACAAAAAAATAATTGCTGACTTTTCATTGACAACTTAGATTCAAATTCATTGTTTTTTCACTGTCATCGTTGACTATTTTTTAAATTTTTTACACAAAATATTTTGACATAAACTTTTTATACGTTAAATTTACCCAATTTGAAAAATCTTTATCATTTTGAGAATACAGACTTCTTGACTATTGTCTTTAATTCATAAAGACTGTTTTCTAACATTAAAATTACCCCATTTGTTACATCTTTACAATTTTGAGATTAACGATTGTCTTTCATTGAAAACATTTTATTGGTTTTTATTTGACGTTTAAATTGATAACATATTTAAAAAGACATTTCATTGTAATTGGCAACAGGTTTCATTGTGATTGATTTCATTCTAGAGGAAAGGAACAATTTTCAAGAAATTGATCTGTTTTCTTTGACAACTGAGATTTCAACAAAATTTCTTTGCGATTTATTTCATTTGATCTCATATCTACCATTTTGAATAAATTCATCTGAGAGTGTGTTTCGGCTTTTTAAAATTCGGAAAAATTCCATTTTGTATAACTTATTACAGTCTTCATTGCCAACAGAGATTCTGTTTTCAAATCATGCCAAGAGGAAAGAATAAACATACAGGGCGGTCGTGTGATGAGAAAAAGAAACATCGAGAAGTAATGAGGAGGAGAAGGGAACAACTGACTCAGCAAGAAACAACACAAAATCTCCGAGATAATCCAGAAATAAACAAGGAGAGAAGGGCACAACAGACACAGCCAGAAACATCTCACTGTCTCCAAGATAGTCAGGGTACAAAGCGGGAGAGAAGTGCACATGAGACGAACCAGGAGAGAAGGGCACAAGAGACACAGCCTGAAACATCTCAGTGTCTAGAAGATAGACAGGGGAGACAGCGGGAGAGAAGTGTACATGAGATGCAGCAAAAAACAACTCAACATCTCAGAAATAAACGAGAGAGGGAGCAGGAGAGAACAACTCGAGAGACAGAGCCAGAAATAAGTCAACGTCTCAGAAATAAACGAGAGAATGAGCAGGAGAGAAGGACTCGAGAGACAGAGCCAAAAAGAAGTCAACGTCTCATCATAAACAAGAGTTGGAGCAGGAGATAAGGACTCGAGAGACAGAGCCAAAAAGATGTCAACTCTCAGAAATAAACGAGAGAGGGAGCAGGAGAGAGGACTCGAGAGACAGAGCCAAAAAGAAGTCAACGTCTCAGAAATAACGAGAGAGGGAGCAGGAGATAAGGACTCAAGAGACAGAGCCAAAAAGATTCAACGTCTCAGAAATAAACGAGAGAGTAATCAGAGAGAAAGACTCGGAGACAGAGCCAACCAAAAAGAAGTCAACGTCTCAAAATAACGAAGAGGATCAGAGATAAGTACTCTATAGACAGAGCCAAAAAAGGTCCAACGTCTCAGAAATAAAC